>NW_026511786.1:0-125000 GCF_027579735.1 Bombina bombina
CTTTCCTTTGGTGGATATAATCATGTGTATGTGTTGTCATATAAATGTATTTCTATAATTTATAGGATTTAATATGTACATTAGACAAATGGTCCATGCAATCATTTATCATTTGAGAATTATTCTCTAGGGTTTTTTCCAATTTATTCCTCTGAAGGATGTGTGTCATGATATGGTGGGTATTCTTTCATTGTACGGGAGTTCATATGTTACAATCTCTTTCATTACAAAAGGGGTCACAGCACTGTCGGTGGCACCATTACTTATGTTAGGTAGTATAATGTGACACTAATAGGGTACAGTTTTAGCATAAGCCAAGAGGGTTGTAGATCATCTTCCTAAGGGTAGACTGCAGCAGTAAAACTTTGTGCAGACCCTCTAAAAGTTTTGATCTCTAAAAAATTACCTTGGGTTCAGACTAACTTTATAGCATTGCAAGCTCTGTTGGTGCTTTGCATATGCCTGATGATGTGGATACTATGATATATATATGTGTATGGCGATTGGATATCGCCCTCTTTCGGAGGATACTCGGATCTTGCATTGCAACTATGAATTTACTGTTTTGAGATCACTAATATGATTGTGGTATTTCCTCTGGTGAGGGGATTTCCGTGTCGGCGTCGGGTCCTATTGGTAGTATTTAACATACTTTTATCTTGAAGGGACAATTTTACTCAGGGTGTTTTCCACCTGTGGTTTTCCCAGGGGTCCACTCTGCCTGGTGGGATGTATTGAATTGTCACAAGTATTTCAATTACCCTTATATAGGTTGATGTAAAAGGGTAATTCCACTATAGTATACCCAACCATCCTTAGATTTGGCTTTAAGGCCAAACTGTGTTGACATAGCTTGTAGTGGACATTGCACTCCCAGTGGGGTAAGGAGGAGATGGGGTAATAAAGTGTTAATTTCACATTGTTCTATACAAGTATGGGGATCAGTTTGTGGCCAATAGGTACACAATGTGATACAGTAATGAGATCTGATTATACCTACAGATATGGGATACAGGCGCAGGTATATGTACACAATGTGATAAAGTAATGAGATCTGATTATACCTACAGATATCATATAAAGACACATGTATATGTACACAGTGTGATAAAGTAATGAGATCTGATTATACCTACAGATCTCATATAAAGCCACATGTATATGTACACTATGTGATACAGTAATGAGATCTGATTATACCTACAGATATAAGAAAAAGACACATGTATATGTACACAGTGTGATAACGTAATGAGGTCTGATTATACCTACAGATATAAGATACAGACACATGTATATGTACACAATGTGATACAGTAATGAGATCTGATTATACCTGCAGATAAGATAAAGACACCGGTATATGTCCACTTTAATACATGGAATCAGCTGGTTCATGTACGTGAATGAGCCATAAAGGAGCAAAGGTGATACTTGTTATCCTGTATGGGTTTCTATTTGCCTGGCCTGCCAATACCCTTGCCTGTCATGCATCAGGGATGATGTTATAGAATGGCTGAAGATTGTGGCTGGGGGGTGGTGTCAGCAGGGACATAGTATCTGCTCCCCCCCCACCCCTAATCACACGGTCATTGAATTGTTGAGGGCAGTTGGATTGCTATGGCTGTGTTTACATGGGTTGATGGGAGCGATGCACATCCCTGGTTTTATAACTCACTGGCCATTGCATTTTCGAATTTCTGGTGGCATCGCTCCTTGGAGTTCTCGCCATGGGCGAACGGAGTAGGGAGAGTATTCCCGGTGTGGCTTCAGTAGCACGAAAACGGGGTTCACCTATGATAAAATTTTGAGCGGAATGGAATGGATTGATTTAAGTTAGGGGCATTGGAGATGGTGTCAATTCAGGTGTTGGGGTTTTTTGCTACAAGGGTTGTGGAGGATGGGACTCCTGCTGATTTGTCACCTGGGATATATGGCTGGGTTATGTGGCACGTGGCTACCACGGTTTCAAAGTGTTCATTTTCCTTGAGAATTTGGGCAGCCACTGAAGCTGCTGTAGGGAGTTTGGTGGCAAAAGGTGTGGGTAAGTGGAGGTTATTCTAGGCTCTTTTGTTGGAGGGTGTCTAGTATTTTGGGTGTTTCATTTGTTTATGGTTGTTCCGTTCAGATTGTCGTAGTTCTGGTAAACATGTGGGTAGTGGGCCGATTTATTATTATTTGTCCCTGGTGTGTGGCTCTGGTTGAGAAGGAGGGCCTCCAGCCTGGGTTTTTGATAAGCAGCAATACTATTGGAGGGTTTGGAGTACGGGGCCCCCATATTGGCTTGCATGTTGCCGCCGGTGGTGGTTTACGCTGAATTGTTCCAGTATAGGGGGGTACTAGTGGTCCAGGCCAGGGTAATGATTTTGGTTGACTCGGGGAAGCCTGGTGAGTAAGATTAAGGTGGTGTGGGGAAGTTTTTTGGGAGCTTTTCCAGGGTTTTAACCGTTGTATGGTCTACCATGGTTACGAGATTGGTTGGGGGATGGAATGGCTCCATTATGGCCTTACCAGGAGGCAGGAGCTGAACAAGCTGGTTGCAGCCTTATGCGTGGAGTGCAATGTGTGGTGGGTTAGCCTCCCCATGGGGTGGGCGAGCAGGTTAAGTAGCTTCTTGGACACGGGGTTCCTTGGAGCTTGGGGTTTGTAAAGAAATAACGGGCTTATTTAAGTCCAGGTGAATTTATATACGGCCCGGTCAACAAGTAAATGGAGGTTAGTGAATTAAGTTTGGGAGCTAGCATCTTCATAGTTGGCTGAGTTTACATGGTTAAGGAGTTATGTATTTGGTGTCTTTTAAACTTGTTATTTACTAAACGGGCTGTGGCCAGTATTTTTTCAAACATAAGGTGTCTGTGTATTCTTTAAGTGTTGAATGCTTAAAAATTTGTCAAGGGGATGTTAATCGACGGCTCATGGGGTCTAGTAAATAGGATCATGGGGGCATTTGTGCAGAGACTTGGTGTGGTGGTGGACTACTCAGACTTAGCTGAGGTTGGATTGGGTGAGTTCTATCTGCCCGATGGGGTGCATTTGAATGACTGTGGTCTGCAGCTGTTTATCTTTAATTTTAAGGAGGCACTGTGTGCGGTTGGAGGGTTGGCGGGACTGGGCTGAGGCGTCAGGCCAGTCGGTGGCGGGGGTGCTAGCCCTTAAATTACAGAACAATTATGGCCAATGGTTAAGTGTGGTGGTATTTTGCATTCCCATGGGGGAATTCAAGATGGGGGTTTCTAAGGGCACGGGGTTCCTTAGAAACTTATATGGATGATCGCTGACGGGCCCAACCACTTGCACGGTTGGGTCCAGTAAAAGGAATTACGGCCATAGTTAAAAGATATGGAAATCAAGAAGGACTAGCACCGCTGTTGGTTGATGTGTAAAATGTTTACAGTTATTTGCACTTTTATTTATCGAGTTATTAAAGTTTTTACAAAGTTTTATTGAATAAAGGGCTGCGGCCAATTTGTACCAAAGCTAAGTCTGTTGTCTGTTATTTATGAGGGTGGTTGTTGGAAGGATGGTATGGGGGTGTTTCGTGGGGTTTAAGGGGCCGGAGCTTGACGACATAAAAGGTCAAGTGGCTCCTGGAGGCGGGGCGAAGCATAGATAGAGGGAGCTTTGACCTGGGGAGGAAGAGGCCCTGTATGGGGTAGGAGGTGCTATAGGAGGAGCTGTAGGCAAAGTGCTAAAGATGTGGGCTGAGCGGGAAAACCAGCAGATTGATATTTGTAGGAGTTGAGAAAACATCTCCCTCCCACCCATCCCTGATATTTGTGTGAGAGGCGTGTTTTATATTTGTCATTTTAGGTTTTTGTCGCAGTTGGAAGGCGGGGGTGCTAGCCCTTAAATTACAGAACAATTATGGCCAATGGTTAAGTGTGGTGGTATTTTGCATTCCCATGGGGGAATTCAAGATGGGGGTTTCTAAGGGCACGGGGTTCCTTAGAAACTTATATGGATGATCGCTGACGGGCCCAACCACTTGCACGGTTGGGTCCAGTAAAAGGAATTACGGCCATAGTTAAAAGATATGGAAATCAAGAAGGACTAGCACCGCTGTTGGTTGATGTGTAAAATGTTTACAGTTATTTGCACTTTTATTTATCGAGTTATTAAAGTTTTTACAAAGTTTTATTGAATAAAGGGCTGCGGCCAATTTGTACCAAAGCTAAGTCTGTTGTCTGTTATTTATGAGGGTGGTTGTTGGAAGGATGGTATGGGGGTGTTTCGTGGGGTTTAAGGGGCCGGAGCTTGACGACATAAAAGGTCATGGCAATACAACAGCTTGCTTTCTATCTCATCTTATGATTTGTAACAATCAAATCATAAGACCATACCAGCTTAACCCATTGCATATACTATTTCAGCAGCATATTATATCTTCTATTTGCTGTTTAACTTTGCAGACTTTCATTTAACCCTTTTGCACTGCCGCTGGGAAACATCCATTACTATTAAATTGCTGTATTTCCACTGACTCTGCAGGTCAAGCCTTACCTGTGTTTGTCCTGGTATCACAGCTACATATCATATATTACAGTTATAACAGTGTGTGTGTGTATATATATAAAATCCACCCCAACCCCCTTATCTGTTTGGCTGTCCAGTATTTTTTTAAGCAAAGCTGGCATCCCTAGACTTATGTATTGTATCATGCTTATGCACTTTAAGGAGAGGCAGGCAGGGTTAGGCTGCAAGAGTTTAAGTACTTCTTTGTTGAGCAATCATAAGTCTTGCACTGTCAGACTTCCTGTTGGGCGGAACTAGCGGAAGTTTGGCTAGCACGGAGCTCTGAGGAAATGAGCTAACCCACATCGATCCCAATCATTTGGTTTCCTTGGCCCATACTCACAGTGGCCTGGAAGGTGTAGCGAACACCGCTACTCGCTGGGAAGTCCAACCCATGCCTAGAGGCCCTGTCAGCTAGGGTCCGACAGCAGGTTACGGTAACCTGAAGGCGCCAGCCATATCCTGGAAGCAAGGAGGAGCAAGACACAGTCGATCCTGCCGCCAGAGCTCACTACGAGTGAGCGTACCTGACAGTGAGGTGTGAGGAGGACAGCTGTAGAGACGCCGGAAAGAGGGAAACTATCCACATAGAAGGCGAGTGGTAAAACCGCTCAGAGAGCCATCACAGTGCCCGGAGGATTTAGATCCCCAGTAAAGAATTTGAAGCCGAAGTACTTCAATGCCGAGGCTCCAGACCCATAACAGCTGGGGCTCCCTTGCATGATCCTTTTTCAAAACGTGATATGCCTGGTAGTATAAGCGGGTACGCTGGGGACTGACTATGGCTAAAATGTACTGAGACTGAAAGACTGCCTGCTTGCATTAACAATACTGTTCTTACGGCTTAACTCCAAACATAATCTCACATAGGAACAGACTACCTTTAACAGAAGGACCGCCTGTAAAGATAAGACACTAATTTGGACACAGGACAGAATTCTGAATCTGCTTGCTTAGGCGCCTATACAGATCCAAAACAGATTTTGTGGTAAAAGGCTATATCAGTCTCCCTGATCAATACGGGGGAGCTGAAAGAGGTCTGTATTCTGTTTGGGTAAGGGTGGATTATACTCCCCTGTTTAATCTCAGCTGAATATAAGAGGTGTCCAGACCGTTACCTAAATAAAGAGGTTATAGGAAGCGGAGACAGTGGTGAGAGGGGCCATTACAAGTGGGATATCCTGATAATGGCAGGCACTGGAGATAGCTAGGAATGAAAGCCTCTGTCATAACTTGAAGAGGAAGAAACGAAAAAAGGGGGGTGCATAAGAAGTTCATCACCATCTGGGAAAAAGTAAAAAGTCCCTATATTAACTCTAAGGACCACCTAACCACAATTGGAGCTCAGCTGAGCATTGTCCTTATAGAGACTTTGAGAGCCCTGTCTATCAGGAGATGGAAAATCGTTACAGTAATTGGACAGTGTTTTCTTCTCCTACCTGTCTTTTTTCTTCTGTGTTAGCAAGAAATGTGAGGTGGATTTTAAGCGAAGCAAATCTCTGTTTCTGGTCCAGAGACAGTTTGAAGACTCAGAGACTTTGCTGGTTTATCCTGTGTTCTTTCTCTCTAAGAATATAATCTGTTTGCGGTGTATCCACTAAATCAATATTATAAGGGGATTTGTATGTATTAATGTAATAAGGTATTTTGGTACTCGGTGACCATTTAACCAAATTTTGCATTTCAGGTTTATCCCCTGTTCTCTCTCTGTAAGAATACAATCTGTTTGCTGTGCAGTCACCAAAATATTATTGTAAGGGGATTTGTATGTAATACTGCATACAAGGTATTTTGGTATTTGGAGACCAATGATCCAAATTTTGTATTTCAGGTTAACAGGAGTTTAGGATAGCTCCGCCCCTGATATTGCCTTTTTCTGGTTTACAACATAGAAGCATTAAGGTGGGGTCTAGTGCTCCAGTATGTGATTGGTCAGGGAAGCATTACCGATTTGGAGTAGCTTAGTAGAAATAGGGCTTTTTTAGTGGCCCTCTTTTTCTGTAACTATTCAGGTTTATAACAGTTATCTGAGGATTAACATACTTCTGAGTATTTAGGTTGTCACACCCTCAACGCAGACTTAATTGCAGGTGGCACTGCCCTTAACACGTATACACTAAGATCTTCACCTTTCTGATTTCACACTCACCTCTTCAGTTCTATATACACATCCCTTCTCCCCTTCTATTTTCTATTTTTTTTAGTTTTTTTCTTCTTTGTCTTTCACTTTCAATACGGTACACCTATACTCACGTACACTTTTGACACTTATATGATCCCCACTTTTTTCCTCACTTTTTCTTTTTTTTTCATTGTGCACAACACTCACTGTGATAAAAGTATACTTTTGTTATTCCTATGGACAAATACATGTCACACTTAAAATCTAACTCACCTGCAATGCCACCTAAGCATAAGGAGAAAAGGCCTAAGCCTAGTGATTTAGAAACTAGTAATGAGGTAAGTGAACAATACTGATAATATGGCACTCCTCTACCAGATTGCGGATTTGCTAATGCCTCAATTTGATGTACTGAAACAGGAAATAGCTAGCTTGACCACCGAGGTTAGGTAATTCTCATCTAGAATGTCTGAGTTGGAAACTAGTGTCTCTGATATTGAGGACAGGGTCATCACTCAGGAACAAACAGTTACTGGTCAGGATAAGAGGTTAATTGCACTACATTCCAGAGTAGAGGAGTTAGAGCATAGATCTCGTTGTAACAATCTTAGGTTTATTGGTCTCCTAGGAAGTGTGGAATTTATGGATCTTTTAAAATTTGCTTCAATCACACTTCCCAGACTAGTAGGCAGCCAGACAGAAAATCTGGTAATCCCAGTGGAAAGAGCCCATAGAATTGGCCCAGTCTGGAATAAGATTGATGGGGTAGCTAAACCCAGACCTGTAATAATTACATTTTTAAATTTTCAAGATAAATTTCACATATTGAGGCTTTATCGTAAGAACAACGGTATTATGATAGGTCAAGTGAGGCTTTTATTATTTCAAGACTTTTCGGCAGAAACTCAAGCAAAACGGAGAGAAATGGCACTATACTGCTCCAGACTAATCAAAGTAAATCTTAACGCCAGATTACTCTATCCGACGAAAATAGTGCTGGAGAAGGATGGTGACATACTTACGTTCACTAAAGTAGAAGAAGTCCAAACCTTCTGTCATAATAATAAGGTGGAGTAGTTAGATGGATGGGTATATGGCGATAGGCCTAATTTTTTAAATTAATGTTATTCTTGTTGATATTTTCTCTAAAGGATATGTGTGTTCTTTGTTTGTCCTTGGTTATATTTTTAAGTCTTGTTTTTTATTTCTACTCTCTTTTTTCCCTTCTTATCCCTTCCCTCCTTTGCCCTCCCCTTTACTCCCTCTCTTCCCCTCCCCCCCTTTTTTTTTCCCCCCGCCTCTCCCCCACTACCAAATGTTAATTAGCGATGCATAAACTTAACTTTTTATCTTGGAATATAGGGGGAATTTCCTCCCCAATTAAACGAAAATTAATGATTAAACATTTGAGTTCCCATAAACCAGACATAGCCTTTATGCAGGAGAAGTTTCAAGTCTTGCTACATATTTATCGCAATTATCCCTATATAGCATATCACAATAGTACTCAAGTGGCACGTACAACTGTAACCTATATGATGCACCGTTGTGGCACACAAATGCACTATGTATGTTTTCAACTGTCTCACTTTAATGTATTCTCATTGTTAATGGACATATTTTGTATCCTATTTATAAGCAAAACCTCAATAAAAGATTAATTTAAAAAAAATATTGTATTTCGTAATGTAATGATATTTTATCAAATACCTTTAAAGGGCAATTATAGTTGAACCCCTGCAGTGGGGTTAAACTCACAGTAGAAATTCTGCTCGTGACTTGTGGTGCAATGCTGGTCCTGAGCAGAAAAACATAATTTATGTAAGAACTTACCTGATAAATCAATTTCTTTCATATTGGCAAGAGTCCATGAGCTAGTGACGTATGGGATATGCAATCCTACCAGGAGGGGCAAAGTTTCCCAAATCTCAAAATGCCTATAAATACACCCCTCATCACACCAATTCGGTTTAACGAATAGCCAAGTAGTGGGGTGATAAAGAAAGGAGTAAAAAGCATCAAAAAAAGGAATTTGGAAATAATTGTGCTTTAAACAAAAAATCATAACCACCATAAAAAGGGTGGGTCTCTTGGACTCTTGCCAATATGAAAGAAATGAATCAGGTAAGTTCTTAAATAAATTATGTTTTCTTTCATGTAATTGGCAAGAGTCCATGAGCTAGTGACATATGGAATATACAATCCTACCAGGAGGGGCAAAGTTTCCCAAACCTCAAATGCCTATAAATACACCCCTCACCACACCCACAATTCAGTTTAACGAATAGCCAAGTAGTGGGGTGATAAAGAAAGGAGTAAAAAGCATACAAGAAGAGGAACTGGAAATAAAATTGTGCTTTTATACAAAAAACATAATTTATGTAAGAACTTACCTGATAAATTCATTTCTTTCATATTAACAAGAGTCCATGAGCTAGTGACGTATGGGATATACATTCCTACCAGGAGGGGCAAAGTTTCCCAAACCTTAAAATGCCTATAAATACACCCCTCACCACACCCACAAATCAGTTTAACGAATAGCCAAGAAGTGGGGTGATAAGAAAAAAAGTGCGAAGCATAAAAAATAAGGAATTGGAATAATTGTGCTTTATACAAAAAAATCATAACCACCACAAAAAAGGGTGGGCCTCATGGACTCTTGTTAATATGAAAGAAATGAATTTATCAGGTAAGTTCTTACATAAATTATGTTTTCTTTCATGTAATTAACAAGAGTCCATGAGCTAGTGACGTATGGGATAATGACTACCCAAGATGTGGATCTTTCCACACAAGAGTCACTAGAGAGGGAGGGATAAAATAAAGACAGCCAATTCCTGCTGAAAATAATCCACACCCAAAATAAAGTTTAATAAAAAACATAAGCAGAAGATTCAAACTGAAACCGCTGCCTGAAGAACTTTTCTACCAAAAACTGCTTCAGAAGAAGAAAATACATCAAAATGGTAGAATTTAGTAAAAGTATGCAAAGAGGACCAAGTTGCTGCTTTGCAGATCTGGTCAACCGAAGCTTCATTCCTAAACGCCCAGGAAGTAGAAACTGACCTAGTAGAATGAGCTGTAATTCTTTGAGGCGGAATTTTACCCGACTCAACATAGGCAAGATGAATTAAAGATTTCAACCAAGATGCCAAAGAAATGGCAGAAGCTTTCTGGCCTTTCCTAGAACCGGAAAAGATAACAAATAGACTAGAAGTCTTACGGAAAGATTTCGTAGCTTCAACATAATATTTCAAAGCTCTAACAACATCCAAAGAATGCAATGATTTCTCCTTAGAATTCTTAGGATTAGGACATAATGAAGGAACCACAATTTCTCTACTAATGTTGTTGGAATTCACAACTTTAGGTAAAAATTCAAAAGAAGTTCGCAACACCGCCTTATCCTGATGAAAAAATCAGAAAAGGAGACTCACACGAAAGAGCAGATAATTCAGAAACTCTTCTAGCAGAAGAGATGGCCAAAAGGAACAAAACTTTCCAAGAAAGTAATTTAATGTCCAATGAATGCATAGGTTCAAACGGAGGAGCTTGAAGAGCTCCCAAAACCAAATTCAAACTCCATGGAGGAGAAATTGACTTAATGACAGGTTTTATACGAACCAAAGCTTGTACAAAACAATGAATATCAGGAAGAATAGCAATCTTTCTGTGAAAAAGAACAGAAAGAGCGGAGATTTGTCCTTTCAAAGAACTCGCGGACAAACCCTTATCTAAACCATCCTGAAGAAACTGTAAAATTCTCGGTATTCTAAAAGAATGCCAAGAAAAATGATGAGAAAGACACCAAGAAATATAAGTCTTCCAGACTCTATAATATATCTCTCGAGATACAGATTTACGAGCCTGTAACATAGTATTAATCACGGAGTCAGAGAAACCTCTATGACCAAGAATCAAGCGTTCAATCTCCATACCTTTAAATTTAAGGATTTCAGATCCGGATGGAAAAAAGGACCTTGAGACAGAAGGTCTGGTCTTAACGGAAGAGTCCATGGTTGGCAAGATGCCATCCGGACAAGATCCGCATACCAAAACCTGTGAGGCCATGCCGGAGCTATTAGCAGAACAAACGAGCATTCCCTCAGAATCTTGGAGATTACTCTTGGAAGAAGAACTAGAGGCGGAAAGATATAGGCAGGATGATACTTCCAAGGAAGTGATAATGCATCCACTGCCTCCGCCTGAGGATCCCGGGATCTGGACAGATACCTGGGAAGTTTCTTGTTTAGATGAGAGGCCATCAGATCTATCTCTGGGAACCCCCACATTTGAACAATCTGAAGAAATACCTCTGGGTGAAGAGACCATTCGCCCGGATGCAACGTTTGGCGACTGAGATAATCCGCTTCCCAATTGTCTACACCTGGGATATGAACCGCAGAGATTAGACAGGAGCTGGATTCCGCCCAAACCAAAATTCGAGATACTTCTTTCATAGCCAGAGGACTGTGAGTCCCTCCTTGATGATTGATGTATGCCACAGTTGTGACATTGTCTGTCTGAAAACAAATGAACGATTCTCTCTTCAGAAGAGGCCAAAACTGAAGAGCTCTGAAAACTGCACGGAGTTCCAAGATATTGATCGGTAATCTCACCTCCTGAGATTCCCAAACTCCTTGTGCCGTCAGAGATCCCCACACAGCTCCCCAACCTGTGAGACTTGCATCTGTTGAAATTACAGTCCAGATCGGAAGAACAAAAGAAGCCCCCTGAATTAAACGATGGTGATCTGTCCACCACGTTAGAGAGTGCCGAACAATCGGTTTTAAAGATATTAATTGATATATCTTCGTGTAATCCCTGCACCATTGGTTCAGCATACAGAGCTGAAGAGGTCGCATGTGAAAACGAGCAAAGGGGATCGCGTCCGATGCAGCAGTCATAAGACCTAGAATTTCCATGCATAAGGCTACCGAAGGGAATGATTGAGACTGAAGGTTTCGACAGGCTGTAATCAATTTTAGACGTCTCTTGTCTGTTAAAGACAAAGTCATGGACACTGAATCTATCTGGAAACCCAGAAAGGTTACCCTTGTTTGAGGAATCAAAGAACTTTTTGGTAAATTGATCCTCCAACCATGATCTTGAAGAAACAACACAAGTCGATTCGTATGAGACTCTGCTAAATGTAAAGACGGAGCAAGTACCAAGATATCGTCCAAATAAGGAAATACCACAATACCCTGTTCTCTGATTACAGACAGAAGGGCACAGAGAATCTTTGTGAAAATTCTTGGAGCTGTAGCAAGGCCAAACGGTAGAGCCACAAATTGGTAATGCTTGTCTAGAAAAGAGAATCTCAGGAACTGATAATGATCTGGATGAATCGGAATATGCAGATATGCATCCTGTAAATCTATTGTGGACATATAATTCCCTTGCTGAACAAAAGGCAATATAGTCCTTACAGTTACCATCTTGAACGTTGGTATCCTTACATAACGATTCAATAATTTTAGATCCAGAACTGGTCTGAAGGAATTCTCCTTCTTTGGTACAATGAAGAGATTTGAATAAAACCCCATCCCCTGTTCCGGAACTGGAACTGGCATAATTACTCCAGCCAACTCTAGATCTGAAACACAATTCAGAAATGCTTGAGCTTTCACTGGATTTACTGGGACATGGGAAAGAAAAAATCTCTTTGCAGGAGGTCTCATCTTGAAACCAATTCTGTACCCTTCTGAAACAATGTTCTGAATCCAAAGATTGTGAACAGAATTGATCCAAATTTCTTTGAAAAAACGTAACCTGCCCCCTACCAGCTGAACTGGAATGAGGGCCGTACCTTCATGTGAACTTAGAAGCAGGCTTTGCCTTTCTAGCAGGCTTGGATTTATTCCAGACTGGAGATGGTTTCCAAACTGAAACTGCTCCTGAGGACGAAGGATCAGGCTTTTGTTCTTTGTTGAAACGAAAGGAACGAAAACGATTGTTAGCCCTGTTTTTACCTTTAGACTTTTTATCCTGTGGTAAAAAAGTTCCTTTCCCACCAGTAACAGTTGAAATAATAGAATCCAACTGAGAACCAAATAATTTGTTTCCCTGGAAAGAAATGGAAAGTAGAGTTGATTTAGAAGCCATATCAGCATTCCAAGTCTTAAGCCATAAAGCTCTTCTGGCTAAGATAGCCAGAGACATAAATCTAACATCAACTCTAATAATATCAAAAATGGCATCACAGATGAAATTATTAGCATGCTGGAGAAGAATAATAATATCATGAGAATCACGATTTGTTACTTGTTGCGCTAGAGTTTCCAACCAAAAAGTTGAAGCTGCAGCAACATCAGCCAATGATATAGCAGGTCTAAGAAGATTACCTGAACATAGATAAGCTTTTCTTAGAAAAGATTCAATTTTTCTATCTAAAGGATCCTTAAACGAGGTACCATCTGATGTAGGAATGGTAGTACGTTTAGCAAGGGTAGAAATAGCCCCATCAACTTTAGGGATTTTGTCCCAAAATTCTAACCTGTCAGGCGGAACAGGATATAATTGCTTAAAACGTTTAGAAGGAGTAAATGAATTACCCAATCTATCCCATTCCTTAGCAATTACTGCAGAAATAGCATTAGGAACAGGAAAGACTTCTGGAATAACCGCAGGAGCTTTAAAAACCTTATCCAAACGTATAGAATTAGTATCAAGAGGACTAGAATCCTCTATTTGTAAAGCAATTAGTACTTCTTTAAGTAAAGAGCGAATAAATTCCATCTTAAATAAATATGAAGATTTATCAGCATCAATCTCTGAGACAGAATCCTCTGAACCAGAAGAGTCCAAAGAATCAGAATGATGGTGTTCATTTAAAAATTCATCTGTAGAGAGAGAAGATTTAAAAGACTTTTTACGTTTACTAGAAGGAGAAATAACAGACAAAGCCTTCTTTATGGATTCAGAAACAAAATCTCTTATGTTATCAGGAACATTCTGCACCTTAGATGTTGAGGGAACTGCAACAGGCAATGGTACATCACTAAAGGAAATATTATCTGCATTAACAAGTTTGTCATGACATTTAATACAAACAACAGCTGGAGGAATAGCTACCAAAAGTTTACAGCAGATACACTTAGCTTTGGTAGATCCAGCAGGCAGAGGTTTTCCTGTAGTATCTTCTGGCTCAGATGCAACGTGAGACATCTTGCAATATGTAAGAGAAAAAACAACATATAAAGCAAAATAGATCAAATTCCTTATAAGACAGTTTCAGGAATGGGAAAAAAATGCCAAACATCAAGCTTCTAGCAACCAGAAGCAAATGAAAAATGAGACTGAAATAATGTGGAGACAAAAGCGACGCCCATATTTTTTGGCGCCAAATAAGACGCCCACATTATTTGGCGCCTAAATGCTTTTGGCGCCAAAAATGACGCCACATCCGGAACGCCGACATTTTTGGCGCAAAATAACGTAAAAAATGACGCAACTTCCGGCGACACGTATGACGCCGGAAACGGAAATGAATTTTTGCGCCAAAAAAGTCCGCGCCAAGAATGACGCAATAAAATGAAGCATTTTCAGCCCCCGCGAGCCTAACAGCCCACAGGGAAAAAAGTCAAATTTTTGAGGTAAGAAAAAATATGATAATTAAAGCATAATCCCAAATATGAAACTGACTGTCTGGAAATAAGGAAAGTTGAACATTCTGAGTCAAGGCAAATAAATGTTTGAATACATATATTTAGAACTTTATAAATAAAGTGCCCAACCATAGCTTAGAGTGTCACAGAAAATAAGACTTACTTACCCCAGGACACTCATCTACATGTTTGTAGAAAGCCAAACCAGTACTGAAACGAGAATCAGTAGAGGAAATGGTAAATATAAGAGTATATCGTCGATCTGAAAAGGGAGGTAAGAGATGAATCTCTACGACCGATAACAGAGAACCTTATGAAATAGACCCCGTAGAAGGAGATCACTGCATTCAATAGGCAATACTCTCCTCACATCCCTCTGACATTCACTGCACGCTGAGAGGAAAACCGGGCTCCAACTTGCTGCGGAGCGCATATCAACGTAGAATCTAGCACAAACTTACTTCACCACCTCCATCGGAGGCAAAGTTTGTAAAACTGATTTGTGGGTGTGGTGAGGGGTGTATTTATAGGCATTTTAAGGTTTGGGAAACTTTGCCCCTCCTGGTAGGAATGTATATCCCATACGTCACTAGCTCATGGACTCTTGTTAATTACATGAAAGAAATCATAACCACCAAAAAGGGTGGGCCTCATGGACTCTTGCCAATATGAAAGAAATTAATGTATCAGGTAAGTTCTTACATAAATTATGTTTTCTTTCATGTAATTGGCAAGAGTCCATGAGCTAGTGACATATGGGATAGAAATACCCAAGATGTGGACCTCCTCACAAGAGTCACTAGGGTGGGAGGGATAAAATAAAAACAGCTATTTCCGCTAAAAAAATTAAATTCACACAAAAATAAGTTTTTCTCATAAATTGAACAAAAAAACTTAAAACATAAGCAGAAGAATTAAACTGAAACAGCTGCCTGAAAAACTTTTCTACCAAAAACTGCTTCAAATGAAGGAAATATATCAGAATGGTAAAATTTAGTAAATGAATGCAAAGAAAACCAAGTTGTTGCTTTGCAAAACTAAACAACTGAAGCTTCATTCTTAAAAAGCCAAGAAGTGGCTACTGAACTAGTAGAATGAGCAATAATTCTCTGAAGCGAAGACTGTCCCATCTCCAAATACGCTTTAAGAAACAAAAGCTTTAACCAAGATGGCAAAGAAATAGTAGAAGTTTTCTGACCTTCCTAGGACCAGAAAAAACAACAAATAGACTAGAAGTCGTCCTGAAACCTTTAGTAGCTTTGACATAATATTTCAAAGCTCTTAGGATATCCAAAGAATGTAAAGATCTCTAAAAAGAATTCATAGCATTAGGACATAAGGAAGGAACATCAATTTCCGTGCTAATGTTGTAAGAATTCACAACCTTAAGAAGAAATGTAATAAAAGTCCAGAAAACAGCCTTATTCTGATGAAAATTCAGAAAAGAAAACTGACAAGAGAGAACAGACAATTCAGAAAACTCTAAAGGAAGAGATAACTTAAAAATGAACAATACCTTCCAAGAAAATAGTCTAATATTCAAATTATATATAGGCTCAAACAGAAGAGCCTGTATAGCCTTAAAAAAAAACAATTCAAGACTCCAAGGAGGAGAAATTGATAAAATAACACACTTGATACGAACCAAAGTCTGAACAAAACAGTAAATGTCAGGAAGAATAGTAATCTTTTCTTATAAAAAGAAACAGAAAAGGCAAAGACTTTTAGTGTCTCTAAAATACTTATAGACAAATCGTAAACCAAACCATCCTGAAGAAGCTGAAAAATTTTAGGAATTCTAAGAGAATGCCACGAGCATTTATGAGAAGAACACCATAAAATATAGATTTATCAAACCTTATAATAAATGTTCTTTAAAACAGACTTATAAGCCTGCAATATAGTGATAAAAAACTGAGTCAGAGAAACCTCTATGACTAAACACTAAACAAGTTCCATACCTTCAAATTAGTAATTTGAAATTCTGATGGAAAAAATAGCCCCTAAAACAAGAGGGCTAGCCAAAGAAAAAGTGGCCAAGGATGTCAACTGGACATCTGAACAGGATCCACATACTAAACTTAAGAGGCCATGCTGATGCTATCAGACACATATGAGACTATTCCAAAATGATCTTGAAGAACACCTTTGGAAGAAAAAAATAGGCGGAAGGATGTAGCCAGGTTGCAAAAACCAAGACACTGCTAAATTATCCACTATTTCCACCTGAGGATCCCTAGACTTGAAAAGGTACCTGGGAAATTAATAGAACACATCTGTATAGAGGTACCACTCTCCCAGATGTAAAGACTGATGGTTGAGATAATCCATCTCCCAAATGTCTAAACCTGAGATAATAATCGTAAAGATTAGACAGGAGAGGAAAACCACCTAAGAATGTATTCAAGATACTTCTTAACTGCTATGGAACTGCAAGTCCCTATTAAATGATTGACATATGCCACAATTGTGATATTGTCTGTCTGAAAGAAAAAATCTCTCCTAAAAGAAGCTAAGCCTGAAAAGAGCTCTGAAATAGCAAGTTCAAATATCGAATGGAAACCTCGCCTCTTGAAGTTTCCAAACCCCTTGTGCTGTCAAAGACCCTCAGACAACTCCCCAACCTGCAAGACTTGCATCCATTAAGAATACAGTCTGGGAAGGACGAACAAAAAGAGACCCCCTAAATAAAATGATTATAAACTAATCATCAAAAACAGAGATAGAAGAGCGTTAGGATTTAAAAATATCAACTGTGATATCTGAAAACAAACCATGTATTATAGATTCAGTATGCAAAGCAAAAAGACATCTCAGAAGAAAAACGAGCAAAGGGAACCACGCCCGATGCTGTAGTTATGAGACCTAAAACGTTTATGCACATAGCCACTGAAAGAAATGAACCAGACTGTAAGTAAAATAGACTAAAGCCAAATACAATTGACCTTTGGCCGATAAAGACTAAGACAATGCACACAGAATCCATCTAAAAACCCAAAAAACTCGTAGGTAAATTAAATCCTCCAACTATGTTTTGAAGAAACAAAACTTAGCTGAATCATAAGAGATTCCAAAAAAGAAAGATCCACATTTATGAATACTGCTCTTTTATAAGTATGCATTGGGTACTTGTAAGTGCGTCTAATTACCCATAAGGGACTTAAAACACTGCTCATTAATTGACCTCGGAGAATGAAAGGCTGAATGGACCTCGTCAGGAATCTAATTTGCAACCCTCAGGTTGCTACAGGGCTCAGGCACAGTACATTAGTATGCTGAGCTATCTGCCCATCTTAATAAAAGAAAATATTAAGCTAATACCAAAATACCATCCAAATAAGGAAGCACCACCATACTTTACTGCCTGAAGACAGAAGAAAGGCACCAGGAACCTATGAAAAGATTCATAAAGCTGTCGTTAAACCAAATGGAAAAGTAACACATTGGTAAAAGAAAATCTCAGAATCCACAAGTGGACTGAATGAACATATAAAATGAGGATAAACATCCTGAAAAATTAGTGGACATGAAATGACCTTAACAAAAAAACATAATAGTCCTTATAATTGCCAACATAAAAGTTGAAACTCTAACAAAACAATATAAAAGTCGTCAGATCCAAAAAATGAGCTGAATAAACCCTTCTTCTTTGGGACAAAGAATAGAAATGAATAGAAACCCAAACCCTGTTCCTGCAAAAAGAACTGGCATAATCACTCCTGAAAATAAATCACAGAGTGTACTGAGAAAGAAGATTCTTCCCATAGAAGGTCTCATTCTGAAAATCTATTCAAATCCTAAGAAAAAAATATAGATTTTGGACTGATCCAAAAACAATTCAATCTGCCCCCCACCAGAGTGACTGGATAGAGAACTGCATCTTCATGTTGTCTAATAAGTAAATATATAGCGTATTTCTCCCAAAAAAGGATACAAAACGCTTTTTCAGTGCTTACACCCGGAATTAACCAAATTAGCAGCTGAGAAAAAACAGTAGTTATTATTACCCAAATAAATGGCATACAATAAATTGACCTCAAAAGGCCAAAGGGCTGTAATGACCCTGCCGGAATATGAATCTGAGACTCTTGGATCTAGAACAATATTTGTAGTCAGGACATTCACCAGCTGATCTACATCACCGGACTTAAAGTAGGGCAGAACAATTCTAGACATCCTACAATAGTGGAGAAAATAGAAATCAAATAAATTATCATCCTATCAAGATAGAGATAATAAAACATATTTGAAATCATAATAATAGATACAGTAAACATAATTAAATGATTACTTCTGAAGTAAATAAACAGAGCTATATACTTGAGAATCTGAAACTACTTATACTAACTGTTCAACAAAGGTTGAGAAAACAGCAATGTCAGCCACAGGTAAAGCTGAGCTAAAATATAAACAGTACATGAATATGCTCTACCAAGGTTATATTCAAGAAATCTAAAGAATCCTGAAAATAAGTATCAATTTCCATAGAAATAGTAGTACAGTCCCAAGAGGGAATCAGGATAAACATTCTCTAGAATATAATACAAATAGTATATTGCATAGGAAAAAACCTTGGGCCGGTTTTTGCACGTTTTTGGTATGCTATACAGCGCCGCATATAAATGTGGAACGTATATTTCACCCGTCGCTCGCAGTTTTTACTCCCATAAGCTAACATGGGACCGCGTTGTAAATTGGTATCCAATATCCAGCGCAAGGCCTTACGTGGCGAAAATGGAGAAATCTTACTCCATTTTTACCTTGCCATAAAAGGCAGCTGTAGCAGGCCTTGCGCTGAGTATGGGAGCACCGTAACTCCCTAAAATGCCTGCAAAAATAAACTAACAGCTAATGCATGCGCAATGTCTATCTACTTGTCAATCGCAATCCCCCACCGCAATAACTAATAAACTGTATTAACCCCTAAACCGCCATAGCCCACACCGCAATTAACCTATTCTAGTATTAACCCCTAAACCGCCATAGCCCATATAGCCTATTAAATGTATTAACCCCTAATCTTCTGTCGCCAACGTCGCCGCCACTATAATAAAGTTATTAACCCCTAAACCTAAGTCTAACCCTAACACCCCCCTAACTTAAGTATTATTTAAATAAATCTAAATAATATTACTATTATTAACTAAATTATTCCTATTTAAAACTAAATACTTACCTATAAAATAAACCCTAAGATAGCTACAATATAATTAATAATTACATTGTAGCTATTTTAGGATTTATTTTTATTTTACAGGCAACTTTGTATTTATTTTAACTAGGTACAATAGCTATTAAATAGTTAATAACTATTTAATAGCTACCTAGTTAAAATAATTACAAATTTACCTGTAAAATAAAACCTAACCTAAGTTACAATTACACCTAACACTACACAATCATTAAATTAATTAAATAAATTAACTACAATTACCTAAAATTAAATACAATTAAATAAAATAAACTATAGTACAAAAAACCCACTAAATTACAGAAAATAAAAAAAAATTACAAGAAGTTTAAACTAATTACACCTAATCTAAGCCCCCTAATAAAATGAAAAAGCCCCCCAAAATAATAAAATGCCCTACCCTATACTAAATTACAAATAGCCCTTAAAAGGGCCTTTTGCGGGGCATTGCCCCAAAGTAATCAACTCTTTTACCTGTAAAAAAAAGAAATAAACCCCCCCAACATTAAAACCCACCACCCACACCCAACCTTACTCTAAAACCCACCCAATCCCCCCTTAAAAAAAAAACCTAACACTACCCCATTGAAGATCACCCTACCTTGAGCCGTCTTCACCCAGTCGGGCAGAAGTCTTCATCCGATCCGGGCACAAGTGGTCCTCCAGCCGGGCAGAAGTCTTCATCCGATCCGGGCAGAAGAGGTCCTCCATCCGGCCAGAAGTGTTCATCCAAGCGGCATCTTCTATCTTCTTCCATCTGGAGCGGAGCAGCTTGAAGACATCTGACGCGGAGCATCCTTCCTGGCCGACGGACTAAAGACGAATGAAGGTTCCTTTAAATGATGTCATCCAAGATGGTGTGCCTTGAATTTCGATTGGCTGATAGGATTCTATCAGCCAATCGGAATTAAGGTAGGAAAAATCCTATTGGCTGATGCAATCAGCCAATCGGATTGACCTCACATTCTATTGGCTGTTCCAATCAGTCAATATTATGCAAGCTCAATCCTATTGGCTGATTGGATCAGCCAATAGGATTTTTCCTACCTTAATTCCGATTGGCTGATAGAATCAGAAAATTGGAATTCAAGGGACGCCATCTTGGATGACGCCATTTAAAGGAACCTTTATTCGTCGTTAGTCCGTCGGCCAGGATGGATGCTCCATGTCGGATGTCTTCAAGATGGAGCCGCTCCTCGTTGGATGGAAAAAGATAGAAGATGCCGCTTGGATGAAGACTTCTGCATGGATGGAGGACCTCTTCTGCCCGGATCGGATGAAGACTTCTGCCCGGCTGGAGGACCACTTGTGCTCGGATTGGATGAAGACTTCTGCCCGGCTGGGTGAAGACGGCTCAAGGTAGGGTGATCCTCAATGGGGTAGGGTTTTTTTAAGGGGGGATTGGGTGGGTTTTAGAGTAAGGTTGGATGTGGGTGGTGGGTTTTAATGTTGGGGGGAGTTGTATTTCTTTTTTTACAGGTAAAAGAGCTGATTACTTTGGGGCAATGCCCCGCAAAAAACCCTTTTAAGGGCTATTTGTAATTTAGTATAGGGTAGGGCATTTTATTATTTTGGGGGCTTTTTTATTTTATTATGGGGCTTAGATTAGGTGTAATTAGTTTAAACTTCTTGTAATTCTTTTTTTTTATTTTCCGTAATTTAGTGGGGGGTTTTTTGTACTATAGTTTATTTTATTTAATTGTATTTAATTTTAGGTAATTGTAGTTAATTTATTTAATTAATTTAATAATAGTGTAGTGTTAGGTGTAATTGTAACTTAGGTTAGGTTTTATTTTACAGGTAAATTTGTAATTATTTTAACTAGGTAGCTATTAAATAGTTATTAACTATTTAATAGCTATTGTACCTAGTTAAAATAAATACAAAGTTGCCTGTAAAATAAAAATAAATCCTAAAATAACTACAATGTAATTATTAATTTTATTGTAGCTATCTTAGGGTTTATTTTATAGGTAAGTAATTAGTTTTAAATAGGATTAATTTAGTTAATAATAGTAATATTATTTAGATTTATTTAAATAATAGTTGTTAGCGGGGTGTTAGGGTTAGGGTTAGACTTAGGTTTAGGGGTTAATAACTTTATTATAGTGGTGGCGACATTGGCGGCGGCAGATTATGGGTTAATAGATTTAATAGGCTATGTGGGCTATGGCGGTTTAGGGGTTAATACTAGAATAGGTTTATTGCGGTGTGGGCTATGGTGGTTTAGGGGTCAATAATTTAGTTATTACTCGCGGTGTGGGCTATGGCGGTTATGGGTTAATAATTAGGCATATTGCGTTGTGGGGGATTGTCGTTCTAGGGGTTAATACATTTATTATTAGTAGTGAGAGGGGGGATTGCGGATATAGGGGTTTTACGTGTCAGGCTTATTTTTGGGAGGCAGCTTAGACTTTTAACGGGAAATTTTATATTTCCTTTACTTTTCTTAGGCACCGGCAGCTTCTAAAGTGCCGTAAGTCACTGGTGACTCCAGAAATTTGTAGTTACGCTCATTTCTGGACATCGCTAGTTTATCAGACTTACGGCACTTTAGGAACTGCCGGCGTGGTATATGTAATACCCTGATGTGTGAGGTGAAATTACGGGCGGCGCAGGTTCCCACGCTTGCGCCGAAACCTGTGTCGTATATGGGTTTGCGCCCCTCAAGAGCAAAAAAATCTTAAAATCCAGTTTTGAAAAGGATTAATAACATACGGCTAGATTACGAGTTTTGTGATAAGAGCTACTCAGTGCTAACTTGCAAGTTATTGTCAACGCTCACCTCCCTATAGTGCTGCTATTACAGGTTTTCATAAACCCGGCGTTAGCAGGCAATAAGTGAGTGTAGAGCAAATTTGAGCTCCATACCGCACTCCAATACCAGCGCTGCTATGAGCTGGTTTTACGTGCACGTGCACAATTTCCCCATAGACATCAATGGGGAGAGCCGGCTGAAAAAAGCCTAACACCTGCAATAAAGGAGCATAAAAATTCCGACATCGCAGACACCTACATTACACTTATTAACCCCTAATCTGCCGCCCCCGACATCGTTGCCACCTACATTACAGTTATTAACCCCTAATCTGCCGCCCCCAATGTCGTCGCTACCTACCTACACTTATTAACCCCTAATATGCTGCCCCCAACGTTGCCGCCACTATACTAAAGTTATTAACCCCTAACCCTAAGTCTAACCCTAACACCCACTAACTTCATAATTAAAATGAATCTAAATAAAACCTACTATTAATAACTAAATAATTCATATTTAAAGCTAAATACTTACCTATAAAATAAACCCTATGCTAGCTACAATATAACTAATAGTTACATTGTAGCTAGCTTAGGTTTTATTTTTATTTCACAGGCAAGTTTCTATTTATTTTAACTAGGTAGACTAGTTAGTAAATCGTTATTAACTATTTACTAGATACCTAGCTAAAATAAATACAAATTTAACATATTAATGACACATTATATATATAATAATATATTGCTATCTTCCAACTATTTTATAAATTGTTGTCATTAAATAAGTGGTACAAGCCAGTACAATATAAGGATATAATCTGGAATTAAGTATATACTATACCATAGAGACCAAATGATTACCTACAATAATGACCTCTAGCCTTTCAATGCAAATGTTCTGATAGCAGGCATATGGCGATGCCATCAGAATGTCATTATATAGGAACTGATATACAAATTGATTCACTTTATGTTACTAGATTTTTATTGCTATTAGAATAGGCAAATATAGTAGAGTCACATTAGAATAATTGTATTACTGCGAGTAAGATGTCATTATTGATTATGCATCTTTTAAATCATGAACGACAAATAATGGAAATGGATCTTCTGTCTCCGATAGGCATTTTTTAGTTTACTGTTATAGCAATTTATTATACATCGTATGTGTATCACCTTGTATATTTGTATCATAGATCACGTTATATCGCAATACATTTGCTTCTATTTATGGCTATTTTTGAATGGGACTGATAAACCCTAGTTATAAATAGGACGCTCAAGGAATACATATAATCAGTGTTGGGCATTTATAATCCATCTATCTGATGTGGACTTAACTCACTCCAATTGGACATCTACTTACTTCTATACGTGTATACTTCTTGACAATGTTCGGGTGTTTATGTTGTAAATACAAAAACTAATCTATTGGAAAATGGGGTCACACACCTACACCCCACCCCCCCTCCTATTGGTTACCATACCGATGACAAGAATTTGTCATCCAAAATGATATTCTGTATGAATGATGCCGACTTGCTGATTCTGATGAGCCTGAATGAAATCGGCCACATGATTGGCCAATGATCCTTTAAATTCTTTATATGGCGGCGGATACGGGCGCCTCTGAAAAAGCAGTTGCAAGACGCGCGTCAGGCGTTCACACTGCTCCTCTCTACCAGTTCTCTTTAGCTTAAATTGTTGGCCCTTATGGCAATTGTTCTACTTTAGACTCCGCTTAGCATTTGGGCTATCTTTAGCTGAAACTGTTGGCCTCAATAGTAATTACCTTTTAATTATCTTGGCACATAGATTTGGGTCAGGGTATTCCCAGGAGACTCCGGTCTCACTATAGCTAACTTTTTACACTGGACTAGCCCTGACAGTCACCACCATGTTAAAAAAGAAATACATTTATCAGGTTAACATAAAGTTTCTTTTCCTTCAGGAAAAACATTTTTTAAAGTCACAAATATCTAGATGCTGGGCTAAAGATTTCCAATATCATTTCCACACCACAGCTGACTCCAAAAACGAGGGGTTTCAATACTAATACATTCTTCCCTGCCCTATACACAAAAAGAAACAATTGAGGACAAGGAAGGCAGATTCTTAATAATAAGAGGCCAAATTCAAGACACTTACGTTCTATTTTGTAACATTTATGCTCCTAATGAAAGACAGGATGCCATTTTCAAACAAGTAACACACCTCTTGACAGGATGGTCCCAAACTAGGATCATACTGGCTGGAGATTTCAAAGTTGATCTAGCATTACACTTTAGAAAGCAATTTTAATCAGTGTTACGTAAACAAAATAAACTACATAAGATAACCAAAATAATCCAGGATCATTTACTTACACATTCACTATTAGACTCTTGGGTAACATTATACAGAGACACCACAGATACCACATACTTTTCAGCAGCTCATAAAACGTATATGAAATTATATTATGTATTTAACAGCCAAAGTCTACAACCCACTCTAACCGTCTCTACCATTCATGTGTGTATATGGTCAGATCATTCAATAGTTCAACTCAAACTAGGTAACTTTCAAAATACAGGAAGGACTAAATCTTGGACTTATGATCCTTCATGCCTAAAAGATCCTATTGTAAAAAATACAATAACTCGGCAGATGACGGAATACTGGGACATTAACACAGGGATGACTGATAATCCTATCTCAACATGGGCAGCCCACAAAACATTTCTAGGGGGTTTACTAATAAAAGAAAAATCCATCCTTACCAAAAAATTAACTACACAAAGATTAAAGTTACAGAAAAATATAGAAGCACGAGAAAAACAGCACAAACTTACACAATCATGCAATGTACTGAAGTGACTTCAGGACAAACGTGCAACACTTGCTTGCATCCTTAATGATCAGGCAATCAAGGCAGCATTTAGACTTAAAACAAACTATTATATACATGCATTTAAAACCAGGTAAGCCCCCAGGTCCTGATGGCCTTCCTGGAGAATATTACAAACTATTTCAGACTTCCCTAACATCTCATATAGTTAAATTCTCAATCTACATTATGCAAGGTTTTGAAATACCTCATGACCTACTCAGAGCCAGAATTGTGGTGATGCCTAAACCAGGGAAGAATTTGAAGTGGTGTACCAGTTATAGACCCATATCCCTTATAAATCAGGATTTAAAAACATTTTTTTACTAAAATATTGGCAAACAGGTTAAAAAATATTCTGCCAGGTATTGCACACCTGGATCAGGTTGGATTTGTAGCGGGTAGAGAGGTGCCTGATAATATTAGACGCATGATAACAATAATAGCCCAGCTAGCCAGAATGAAAATGCATTCTCTGGTCCTATCATTGGATGCAGAGAAGGCGTTTGATAGAATTGATTGGTCATATATGTTTGCGGTCCTAGATACAATGGGATTTAAAGGTCCATTTATAGATCCTTTACAAAATATTTATTCTAAACCCACTGAAACTGTTAGAGCTATGGGACATCAATCCAAGCTAATACATATTAAAAATGGCACAAGGAAGGGTTGCCCATTGTCCCCATTGTTGTTTGCTATTTGTATGGAGCCTCTAGTGGCTTGCATCAGACAGTCTCCTGACATAACTGGACTAAAGATAAAAGACACTAACTACAAAATATCCCTCTTCGCGGATGATGTCTTACTGACATTGACCAAACCTCTGACATCACTTACAAATCTTTACGATATTCTCCACCAATATTCTATAATATCAGGTTATAAGATAAATATGGATAAAAGTGAAGCCATGGCAATAGCATTACCAGATCATATGAAGAAATTAATAGAACTAAATTTTACCTTCTCTTGGGTTAAGTCCTATATTAAGTACTTAGGAATAAACCTACCAAGCCAATATAGAGATTTGTATAAAATAAATTATCTCCCCTTGTATAAAGAATTACACAAATATATTGCTAAATGGAGACACTTTAACTTCTCCTGGTACGGTAGAATATCTGCAATAAAGATGAATATACTCCCAAGAATTTTATATTTGTTTCGAACCTTACCTATACCTATCCCAAGATATGACTTAAAATCCCTATAGTTAGAAATGATCCACTTTATAAACAGCAAGAAACAATCAAGAATTCACTCACTAAACATAGACAGCTAGGAGGGTTTGGGGTTCCTAATCTTTTAGATTATTACGATGCCTCTAGATTAGCCCAAACTATGTTGCTAGGTACTATAATGAAAGATATAATATGGACTAAATTGGAATCAGATCTGGGAGATTACAACTCACCAGAAGATCTAATATAGGATACATTTTTATAACAACACAAAATTCAAGACCATTCACAAACTACTAGTTTTTCAATTAACCACTGGAGAGTCTTAACAAAAAATAAAAAAATATTACCAGAATTTTCCTCTGAGATGCCGCTCAAATATCTTATTCCTGCCAAATATCAAAGGCAATTGGATAAATGGGAGAATAAAGGCCTCTAACGGGTGGGAGACTTCTTAACACACAACACACTTCTGACTTTTACCCAGGCACAAACAATATTAGCACCAATCCCTCTAAAATGGTACCTATATCTACAACTCAAGTCTGCCCTAGGCAAATGTATGCCCAATATGTCTATTCAGCCTAGTACACCCTTGGAAAAATTATGTAGTATCAATAGCAGACCAAAAAAAAACAATATCGCAAATATATACATAAAACTACAAACAATGACCAACGACAACAAATCACCTGTCATGCTTAAGTGGGAGACAAATACTGACACCTTACTAGACGCACAGGAGTGGTGTGAAAAGCAGTTGCAAGACGCGCGTCAGGCGTTCACACTGCTCCTCTCTACCAGTTCTCTTTAGCTTAAATTGTTGGCCCTTATGGCAATTGTTCTACTTTAGACTCCGCTTAGCATTTGGGCTATCTTTAGCTGAAACTACTCTGCGTATAAAGGTCTAATCAGTGCTGACCTAAGGGAGAACAGTATCAAAACTATCTTTATATGGTATTTAACTCTGATAAAAACTTTAAATTTCAAAGAGGGAAGAAGCAAATACTGTTATAGGGAATGTGATACAAAGGGTACACATGTGGTGGGAATGCCCTGGGGTCGCTCAAATATGGACTAATCTATCGACGTATCTTAGTACATTGTTCGAAGGGCAAATAACGTTAACTATGTCTCAAGGACTGTTGAATTCTCCACTATCAAACTTCCACAAACACATTAACACCTTTGTGAAGATACTTTGCACTATCACGAGAATCAACATTGCAAAATATTGGAAAGAAGGGACTCCGACATGGTGAGTGATAAAAGATAAATTTAAAATGACATACTCATTACATGAAACAGCAGCAACAATTTTGGGTACAACAGACGCATTTCACAAAGTGTGGTTTTATTGGTTGATGCACCCATCGGTAGTTAACTCTGTCGCCTCAATATAAGAGGAGATTAATGTGAACTATTCACAAAGAAAAAAAAGGTTGTATAGGATATTGGACCACAAAGGGATAGTCAGTATAAGCAGACTAAAATCATTATAACAATCGATAATCCAAAGCTGTTTCTCCTTCCTCATTGGTGAAATAAGATTTTTCTTTAAAGGATGGCATGGACACAAAAAATCTACTCTTAGTGACGAAGGTTAATTGTTGTTTAATTGTTTTTTTATTACAAAACTATGTACAAATTATACACTGAAGATGTTTTTCTCTTTTTGCACAATCTACCAGGTGCTATATATCAATTATAGGAACAAAGTCATGTTAAGATAAGAAATACAATGTTGAGTCTAATGGACTTTGTGATCTTATAAACCAGTTAACAGAGATACCTCAGCAAGACGTCAAGAAACGAAGAACTGATAATAGAACTTAATCTATTTAAGGACCTGGTGAATTAATATTGCAACCAAATGTATAAGACGTATATTTTGTTTGATGATGTTATTTCAATAAAAAATAATTTACCATAAAAATATTATGCAACATGTAAAGACAGAGATATTTGTTTAAAATGTTTATATCACAGATGCCTTTGGTCATAGAGCAGAATGCTCGTTTCTCGTGACATGGTATCCCCAGTTCCCCTCTTCATGCTGTGGGAATAAATATGTGCACTGTGGTGATGATACTTGGGGCATTTCCACCACATGTTCCTTTGTTGTGATACTGACAGTTGTTGCAGGTGTTTGTGAAGGAGCTGCACGTTAGGATTATTCTTTGCTTGATATAGCAGTTCCCCTTCTTGCTAGGTCAAATCAGCAAATGTGCAGAGTCATAATTTGCCAGGTGCTTGAAAGACTCTTTCAACCCTTTGATGTGGAGACTAGGGATTGGTGCACCAGATTCACACAACAGTTTGACATTTGGTTTACCAAAATACAGAAATGCAGCTGTGTATGTCACACTACCTGAGACAAGGACCCCATGACAGGTAAAACATCACAAATTAATTTAAATTTGTCCAATATAATGCTGTGTTCTGTGAAACAGAAATGTTACCAGTTGTGTTACATTGATTTCCCCTATCTGCCCAATACAGCAGACCCTCCTTCAATGAGATCTGGGACTAAACAGCCCAGGAATTCCATTAAAAGCAAAAGCCTGAGGATTTCTGGAAATACTTACTCATGATACTGCTATTGAGCTATAGCTCACTAGCAGCATCATACAATGCTGTCACAAATTACAAGCAGTGTCATACAATGCTGTCACAAATCCCTAGCAGTGTCACACAATGCAGTCACAAAACACTAGCAGTATCATACAATGCTGTCACAAATCACTAGCAGTGTCATACAATGCTGTCACAAATCCCTAGCAGTGTCACACAATGCTATCACAAATCACTAGCAGTGTCATACAATGCTGTCACAAAACACTAGCAGTATCATACAATGCTGTCACAAATCCCTAGCAGTGTCACACAATGCTATCACAAATCACTAGCAGTGTCATACAATGCTGTCACAAATCACTAGCAGTATCATACAATGCTGTCACAAAACACTAGCAGTATCATACAATGCTGTCACAAATCACTAGCAGTATCATACAATGCTGTCACAAAACACTAGCAGTATCATACAATGCTGTCACAAATCACTAGCAGTATCATACAATGCTGTCACAAAACACTAGCAGTATCATACAATGCTGTCACAAATCACTAGCAGTATCATACAATGCTGTCACAAAACACTAGCAGTATCATACAATGCTGTCACAAATCCCTAGCAGTGTCACACAATGATGTCACAAATCACTAGCAGTATCTTACAATGCTGTCACAAATCACTAGCAGTATCATACAATGCTGTCACAAATCACTAGCAGTATCACACAATGATGTCACAAATCACTAGCAGTATCATGCAATGCTTTCAAAAATCACTAGCAGTATCATACAATGATGTCACAAATCACTAGCAGTATCATGCAATGCTTTCAAAAATCACTAGCAGTATCATACAATGATGTCACAAATCACTAGCAGTATCATACAATGCTGTCACAAATCACTAGCAGTATCATACAATGCTGTCACAAATCACTAGCAATGTCATACAATGCTGTCACAAATCACTAGCAGTATAATACAATGCTATCACAAATCACTAGCAGTATCATACAATGCTATCACAAAACACTAGCAGTATCATACAATGCTTTCACAAATCACTAGCAGTGTCATACAATGCTATCACAAAACACTAGCAGTATCATACAATGCTTTCACAAATCACTTGCAGTATCATACAATGCTGTCACAAATCACTAGCAGTATCATACAATGCTATCACAAAACACTAGCAGTATCATACAATGCTATCACAAATCACTAGCAGTATCATAGAATGCTGTAACAAAACACTAGCAGTATCATACAATGCTGTCACAAATCACTAGCAGTATCATACAATGCTGTCACAAATCACTAGCAGTATCATACAATGCTGTCACAAATCACTAGCAGTGTCATACAATGCTATCACAAAACACTAGCAGTATCATACAATGCTATCACAAAACACTAGCAGTATCATACAATGCTATCACAAATCACTAGCAGTATCATAGAATGCTGTAACAAAACACTAGCAGTATCATACAATGCTGTCACAAATTACAAGCAGTGTCATACAATGCTGTCACAAATCCCTAGCAGTGTCACACAATGCAGTCACAAAACACTAGCAGTATCATACAATGCTGTCACAAATCACTAGCAGTGTCATACAATGCTGTCACAAATCCCTAGCAGTGTCACACAATGCTATCACAAATCACTAGCAGTGTCATACAATGCTGTCACAAAACACTAGCAGTATCATACAATGCTGTCACAAAACACTAGCAGTATCATACAATGCTGTCACAAATCACTAGCAGTATCATACAATGCTGTCACAAAACACTAGCAGTATCATACAATGCTGTCACAAATCACTAGCAGTATCATACAATGCTGTCACAAAACACTAGCAGTATCATACAATGCTGTCACAAATCACTAGCAGTATCATACAATGCTGTCACAAAACACTAGCAGTATCATACAATGCTGTCACAAATCCCTAGCAGTGTCACACAATGATGTCACAAATCACTAGCAGTATCTTACAATGCTGTCACAAATCACTAGCAGTATCATACAATGCTGTCACAAATCACTAGCAGTATCACACAATGATGTCACAAATCACTAGCAGTATCATGCAATGCTTTCAAAAATCACTAGCAGTATCATACAATGATGTCACAAATCACTAGCAGTATCATACAATGCTGTCACAAATCACTAGCAGCATCATACAATGCTGTCACAAATCACTAGCAGTATCATACAATGCTATCACAAATCACTAGCAGTATCATACAATGCTGTCACAAATCACTAGCAGCATCATACAATGCTGTCACAAATCACTAGCAGTGTCATACAATGCTGTCACAAATCACTAGCAGCATCATACAATGCTGTCACAAATCACTAGCAGTGTCATACAATGCTGTCACAAATCACTAGCAGCATCATACAATGCTGTCACAAATCACTAGCAGTATCATACAATGCTGTCACAAATCCCTAGCAGTGTCACACAATGCAGTCACAAAACACTAGCAGTATCATACAATGCTGTCACAAATCACTAGCAGTATCATACAATGCTGTCACAAATCACTAGCAGTATCATACAATGCTATCACAAATCACTAGCAGTGTCATACAATGATGTCACAAATCACTAGCAGTATCTTACAATGCTGTCACAAATCACTAGCAGTATCATACAATGCTGTCACAAATCACTAGCAGTATCATACAATGCTATCACAAAACACTAGCAGTATCATACAATGCTGTCACAAATCACTAGCAGTATCATACAATGCTGTCACAAATCACTAGCAGTATCATACAACGCTATCACAAATCACTAGCAGTATCATACAATGCTGTCACAAATCACTAGCAGTATCATACAATGCTGTCACAAATCACTAGCAGTATCATACAATGCTATCACAAATCCCTAGCAGTATCATACAATGCTGTCACAAATCACTAGCAGTATCATACAATGCTGTCACAAATCACTAGCAGTGTCATACAATGCTGTCACAAATCACTAGCAGTATAATACAATGCTGTCACAAATCACCAGCAGTGTCATACAATGCTATCACAAATCACTAGCAGTATCATACAATGCTGTCACAAATCACTAGCAGTATCATACAATGCTGTCACAAATCACTAGCAGTGTCATACAATGCTGTCACAAATCACTAGCAGTATAATACAATGCTGTCACAAATCACCAGCAGTGTCATACAATGCTATCACAAATCACTAGCAGTATCATACAATGCTGTCACAAATCACTAGCAGTATCATACAATGCTATCACAAATCACTAGCAGTATCATACAATGCTGTCACAAATCACTAGCAGTATCATACAATGCTGTCACAAATCACTAGCAGTATCATACAATGCTATCACAAATCACTAGCAGTATCATACAATGCTATCACAAATCACTAGCAGCATCATACAATGCTGTCACAAATCACTAGCAGTGTCATACAATGCTATCACAAAACACTAGCAGTATCATACAATGCTGTCACAAATCACTAGCAGTATCATACAATGCTGTCACAAATCACTAGCAGTGTCATACAATGCTGTCACAAATCCCTAGCAGTGTCACACAATGCAGTCACAAAACACTAGCAGTATCATACAATGCTGTCACAAATCACTAGCAGTGTCATACAATGCTGTCACAAATCACTAGCAGTATCATACAATGCTGTCACAAATCACTAGCAGTATCATACAATGCTATCACAAAACACTAGCAGTATCATACAATGCTGTCACAAATCACTAGCAGTATCATACAATGCTGTCACAAATCACTAGCAGTATCATACAATGCTGTCACAAATCACTAGCAGTGTCATACAATGCTGTCACAAATCACTAGCAGTATCTTACAATGCCGTCACAAATCACTAGCAGTATCTTACAATGCCGTCACAAATCACTAGCAGTATCTTACAATGCCGTCACAAATCACTAGCAGTATCTTACAATGCCGTCACAAATCACTAGCAGTATCATACAATGCCGTCACAAATCACTAGCAGTATCATACAATGCCGTCACAAATCACTAGCAGTATCATACAATGCTGTCACAAATCACTAGCAGTATCATACAATGCTGTCACAAATCACTAGCAGTATCATACAATGCTGTCACAAATCACTAGCAGTGTCATACAATGCTGTCACAAACCACTAGCAGTGTCATACAATGATGTCACAAATCACTAGCAGTATCATACAATGCTGTCACAAATCCCTAGCAGTGTCACACAATGCAGTCACAAAACACTAGCAGTATCATACAATGCTGTCACAAATCCATAGCAGTGTCACACAATGCAGTCACAAAACACTAGCAGTATCATACAATGTTTTCACAAATCACTAGCATTGTCATACAATGCTGTCACAAATCACTAGCAGTATCATACAATGCTGTCACAAATCACTAGCAGTATCATACAATGCTATCACAAAACACTAGCAGTATCATACAATGCTATCACAAATCACTAGCAGTATCATACAATGCTATCACAAATCACTAGCAGTATCATACAATGCTGTCACAAATCACTAGCAGTATCATACAATGCTGTCACAAATCACTAGCAGTATCATACAATGCTTTCAAAAATCACTAGCAGTATCATACAATGCTATCACAAATCACTAGCAGTATCATACAATGCTGTCACAAATCACTAGCAGTATAATACAATGCTATCACAAATCACTAGCAGTATCATACAATGCTATCACAAATCACTAGCAGTATCATACAATGCTATCACAAATCACTAGCAGTATCATACAATGCTGTCACAAATCACTAGCAGTATCATACAATGCTATCACAAATCACTAGCAGTATCATACAATGCTGTCACAAATCACTAGCAGTATAATACAATGCTGTCACAAATCACCAGCAGTATCATACAATGCTGTCACAAATCACTAGCAGTGTCATACAATGCTGTCACAAATCACTAGCAGTATCATACAATGCTGTCACAAATCACTAGCAGTATCATACAATGCTGTCACAAATCACTAGCAGTGTCATACAATGCTGTCACAAATCACTAGCAGTATCATACAATGCTGTCACAAATCACTAGCAGTATCATACAATGCTGTCACAAATCACTAGCAGTATCATACAATGCTGTCACAAATCACTAGCAGTGTCATACAATGCTGTCACAAATAACTAGCAGTATCATACAATGCTGTCACAAATCACTAGCAGTATCATACAATGCTGTCACAAATCACTAGCAGTGTCATACAATGCTGTCACAAATCACTAGCAGTATCATACAATGCTGTCACAAATCACTAGCAGTATCATACAATGCTGTCACAAATCACTAGCAGTATCATACAATGCTGTCATAAATCACTAGCAGTATCATACAATGCCGTCACAAATCACTAGCAGTATCATACAATGCTGTCACAAATCACTAGCAGTATCATACAATGCTGTCACAAATCACTAGCAGTATCATACAATGCTGTCACAAATCACTAGCAGTATCATACAATGCTATCACAAATTACTAGCAGTATCACACAATGCTGTCACAAATCACAAGCAGTGTCACACAATGCTGTCACAAATCACTAGCAGTATCATACAATGCTGTCACAAATCACTAGCAGTGTCATACAATGCTGTCACAAATCACTAGCAGTATAATACAATGCTGTCACAAATCACTAGCAGTATCATACAATGCTGTCACAAATCACTAGCAGTATCATACAATGCTGTCACAAATCACTAGCAGTATCATACAATGCTGTCACAAATCACTAGCAGTGTCATACAATGCTGTCACAAATAACTAGCAGTATCATACAATGCTGTCACAAATCACTAGCAGTATCATACAATGCTGTCACAAATCACTAGCAGTATCATACAATGCTGTCACAAATCACTAGCAGTGTCATACAATGCTGTCACAAATCACTAGCAGTATCATACAATGCTGTCACAAATCACTAGCAGTATCATACAATGCTGTCACAAATCACTAGCAGTATCATACAATGCTGTCATAAATCACTAGCAGTATCATACAATGCCGTCACAAATCACTAGCAGTATCATACAATGCTGTCACAAATCACTAGCAGTATCATACAATGCTGTCACAAATCACTAGCAGTATCATACAATGCTGTCACAAATCACTAGCAGTATCATACAATGCTGTCACAAATCACTAGCAGTATCATACAATGCTATCACAAATTACTAGCAGTATCATACAATGCTGTCACAAATCACTAGCAGTGTCACACAATGCTGTCACAAATCACTAGCAGTATCATACAATGCTGTCACAAATCACTAGCAGTGTCATACAATGCTGTCACAAATCACTAGCAGTATAATACAATGCTGTCACAAATCACTAGCAGTATCATACAATGCTGTCACAAATCACTAGCAGTATCATACAATGCTGTCACAAATCACTAGCAGTGTCATACAATGCTGTCACAAATCACTAGCAGTGTCATACAATGATGTCACAAATCACTAGCAGTATCATACAATGCTGTCACAAATCACTAGCAGTATCATACAATGCTGTCACAAATCACTAGCAATGTCATACAATGCTGTCACAAATCACTAGCAGTATAATACAATGCTATCACAAATCACTAGCAGTATCATACAATGCTATCACAAAACACTAGCAGTATCATACAATGCTTTCACAAATCACTAGCAGTGTCATACAATGCTATCACAAAACACTAGCAGTATCATACAATGCTTTCACAAATCACTTGCAGTATCATACAATGCTGTCACAAATCACTAGCAGTATCATACAATGCTATCACAAAACACTAGCAGTATCATACAATGCTATCACAAATCACTAGCAGTATCATAGAATGCTGTAACAAAACACTAGCAGTATCATACAATGCTGTCACAAATCACTAGCAGTATCATACAATGCTGTCACAAATCACTAGCAGTATCATACAATGCTGTCACAAATCACTAGCAGTATCATACAATGCTGTCACAAATCACTAGCAGTGTCATACAATGCTATCACAAAACACTAGCAGTATCATACAATGCTATCACAAAACACTAGCAGTATCATACAATGCTATCACAAATCACTAGCAGTATCATAGAATGCTGTAACAAAACACTAGCAGTATCATACAATGCTGTCACAAATCACTAGCAGTATCATACAATGCTGTCACAAATCACTACCAGTATCATACAATGCTGTCACAAATCACTAGCAGTATCATACAATGCTGTCACAAATCACTAGCAGTATCATACAATGCTGTCACAAATCACTAGCAGTATCATACAATGCTATCACAAATTATTAGCAGTATCATACAATGCTGTCACAAATCACTAGCAGTATCATACAATGCTATCACAAATCACTAGCAGTATCATAGAATGCTGTAACAAAACACTAGCAGTATCATACAATGCTATCACAAATCACTAGCAGTATCATACAATGCTGTCACAAATCACTAGCAGTATCATACAATGCTGTCACAAATCACTAGCAGTATCATACAATGCTATCACAAATCACTAGCAGTATCATACAATGCTGTCACAAATCACTAGCAGTATCATACAATGCTATCACAAATCACTAGCAGTATCATACAATGCTGTCACAAATCACTAGCAGTATCATACAATGCTGTCACAAATCACTAGCAGTGTCATACAATGCTGTCACAAATCACTATCAGTATCATACAATGCTGTCACAAACCACTAGCAGTATCATACAATGCTTTCACAAACCACTAGCAGTGTCATACAATGCTATCACAAAACACTAGCAGTATCATACAATGCTATCACAAAACACTAGCAGTATCATACAATGCTGTCACAAATCACTAGCAGTATCATACAATGCTGTCACAAATCACTAGCAGTATAATACAATAATGTCACAAATCACTAGCAGTATCATACAATGCTGTCACAAATTACTAGCAGTATCATACAATGCTGTCACAAATCACTAGCAGTGTCATACAATGCTGTCACAAATCACTAGCAGTATAATACAATGCTATCACAAATCACTAGCAGTATCATACAATGCTATCACAAAACACTAGCAGTATCATACAATGCTTTCACAAATCACTAGCAGTATCATACAATGCTATCACAAATTACAAGCAGTATCATACAATGCTATCACAAATTACAAGCAGTATCATACAATGCTATCACAAAACACTAGCAGTATCATACAATGCTATCACAAAACACTAGCAGTATCATACAATGCTATCACAAATCACTAGCAGTATCATAGTATGCTGTAACAAAACACTAGCAGTATCATACAATGCTGTCACAAATCACTAGCAGTATCATACAATGCTGTCACAAATCACTAGCAGTGTCATACAATGCTATCACAAAACACTAGCAGTATCATACAATGCTATCACAAATCACTAGCAGTATCATACAATGCTATCACAAAACACTAGCAGTATCATACAATGCTGTAACAAAACACTAGCAGTATCATACAATGCTGTCACAAATCACTAGCAGTATCATACAATGCTGTCACAAATCACTAGCAGTATCTTACAATGCTGTCACAAATCACTAGCAGTATCATACAATGATGTCACAAATCACTAGCAGTGTCATACAATGATGTCACAAATCACTAGCAGTGTCAAACAATGCTGTGACAAATCACTAGCAGTATCATACAATGCTGTCACAAATCACTAGCAGTATCAACAATGCTGTCACAAAACACTAGCAGTATCATACAATGCTGTCACAAATCACTAGCAGTATCATACAATGCTGTCACAAAACACTAGCAGTGTCACACAATGATGTCACAAATCACTAGCAGTGTCATACAATGATGTCACAAATCACTAGCAGTGTCAAACAATGCTGTGACAAATAACTAGCAGTATCAACAATGCTGTCACAAAACACTAGCAGTATCATACAATGCTGTCACAAATCACTAGCAGTATCATACAATGCTGTCACAAAACACTAGCAGTATCATACAATGTTTTCACAAATCACTAGCATTGTCATACAATGATGTCACAAATCACTAGCAGTGTCATACAATGATGTCACAAATCACTAGCAGTGTCAAACAATGCTGTGACAAATCACTAGCAATATCAACAATGCTGTCACAAAACACTAGCAGTATCATACAATGCTGTCACAAATCACTAGCAGTATCATACAATGCTGTCACAAAACACTAGCAGTATCATACAATGCTGTCACAAATCACTAGCAGTATCATACAATGCTGTCACAAAACACTAGCAGTATCTTACAATGCTGTCACAAAACACTAGCAGTATCATACAATGCTGTCACAAATCACTAGCAGTATCATACAATGCTGTCACAAATCACTAGCAGTATCATACAATGCTGTCACAAATCACTAGCAGTATCATACAATGCTGTCACAAATCACTAGCAGTGTCATACAATGCTATCACAAAAAACTAGCAGTATCATACAATGCTATCACAAAACACTAGCAGTATCATACAATGCTATCACAAATCACTAGCAGTATCATAGAATGCTGTAACAAAACACTAGCAGTATCATACAATGCTGTCACAAATCACTAGCAGTATCATACAATGATGTCACAAATCACTAGCAGTATCATACAATGCTGTCACAAATCACTAGCAGTATCATACAATGCTATCACAAATTACTAGCAGTATCATACAATGCTGTCACAAATCACTAGCAGTATCATACAATGCTATCACAAATCACTAGCAGTATCATACAATGCTGTCACAAATCACTAGCAGTATCATACAATGCTATCACAAATTACTAGCAGTATCATACAATGCTGTCACAAATCACTAGCAGTGTCACACAATGCTGTCACAAATCACTAGCAGTATCATACAATGCTGTCACAAATCACTAGCAGTGTCATACAATGCTGTCACAAATCACTATCAGTATCATACAATGCTGTCACAAAACACTAGCAGTATCATACAATGCTTTCACAAATCACTAGCAGTGTATACAATGCTATCACAAAACACTAGCAGTATCATACAATGCTATCACAAAACACTAGCAGTATCATACAATGCTGTCACAAATCACTAGCAGTATCATACAATGCTGTCACAAATCACTAGCAGTATAATACAATAATGTCACAAATCACTAGCAGTATCATACAATGCTGTCACAAATCACTAGCAGTATCATACAATGCTGTCACAAATCACTAGCAGTGTCATACAATGCTGTCACAAATCACTAGCAGTATAATACAATGCTATCACAAATCACTAGCAGTATCATACAATGCTATCACAAAACACTAGCAGTATCATACAATGCTTTCACAAATCACTAGCAGTATCATACAATGCTATCACAAATTACAAGCAGTATCATACAATGCTATCACAAATTACAAGCAGTATCATACAATGCTATCACAAAACACTAGCAGTATCATACAATGCTATCACAAAACACTAGCAGTATCATACAATGCTATCACAAATCTCTAGCAGTATCATACAATGCTATCACAAATCACTAGCAGTATCATAGAATGCTGTAACAAAACACTAGCAGTATCATACAATGCTGTCACAAATCACTAGCAGTATCATACAATGCTGTCACAAATCACTAGCAGTATCATACAATGCTGTCACAAATCACTAGCAGTATCATACAATGCTATCACAAAACACTAGCAGTATCATACAATGCTATCACAAATCACTAGCAGTATCATACAATGCTATCACAAAACACTAGCAGTATCATACAATGCTGTAACAAAACACTAGCAGTATCATACAATGCTGTCACAAATCACTAGCAGTATCATACAATGCTGTCACAAATCACTAGCAGTATCATACAATGCTGTCACAAATCACTAGCAGTATCTTACAATGCTGTCACAAATCACTAGCAGTATCATACAATGCTGTCACAAATCACTAGCAGTATCATACAATGTTTTCACAAATCACTAGCATTGTCATACAATGATGTCACAAATCACTAGCAGTGTCATACAATGATGTCACAAATCACTAGCAGTGTCAAACAATGCTGTGACAAATCACTAGCAGTATCATACAATGCTGTCACAAATCACTAGCAGTATCAACAATGCTGTCACAAAACACTAGCAGTATCATACAATGCTGTCACAAATCACTAGCAGTATTATACAATGCTGTCACAAAACACTAGCAGTGTCACACAATGATGTCACAAATCACTAGCAGTGTCATACAATGATGTCACAAATCACTAGCAGTGTCAAACAATGCTGTGACAAATCACTAGCAGTATCAACAATGCTGTCACAAAACACTAGCAGTATCATACAATGCTGTCACAAATCACTAGCAGTATCATACAATGCTGTCACAAAACACTAGCAGTATCATACAATGTTTTCACAAATCACTAGCATTGTCATACAATGATGTCACAAATCACTAGCAGTGTCATACAATGATGTCAAAAATCACTAGCAGTGTCAAACAATGCTGTGACAAATCACTAGCAGTATCAACAATGCTGTCACAAAACACTAGCAGTATCATACAATGCTGTCACAAATCACTAGCAGTATCATACAATGCTGTCACAAAACACTAGCAGTATCATACAATGCTGTCACAAATCACTAGCAGTATCATACAATGCTGTCACAAAACACTAGCAGTATCTTACAATGCTGTCACAAAACACTAGCAGTATCATACAATGCTGTCACAAATCACTAGCAGTATCATACAATGCTGTCACAAAACACTAGCAGTATCTTACAATGCTGTCACAAATCACTAGCAGTATCATACAATGCTGTCACAAATCACTAGCAGTATCATACAATGTTTTCACAAATCACTAGCAGTGTCATACAATGATGTCACAAATCACTAGCAGTATCATACAATGATGTCACAAATCACTAGCAGTGTCATACAATGATGTCACAAATCACTAGCAGTATCATACAATGCTGTCACAAATCACTAGCAGTATCATACAATGCTATCACAAATTACTAGCAGTATCATACAATGCTGTCACAAATCACTAGCAGTATCATACAATGCTATCACAAATCACTAGCAGTATCATACAATGCTGTCACAAATCACTAGCAGTATCATACAATGCTATCACAAATTACTAGCAGTATCATACAATGCTGTCACAAATCACTAGCAGTGTCACACAATGCTGTCACAAATCACTAGCAGTATCATACAATGCTGTCACAAATCACTAGCAGTGTCATACAATGATGTCACAAATCACTATCAGTATCATACAATGCTGTCACAAAACACTAGCAGTATCATACAATGCTTTCACAAATCACTAGCAGTGTCATACAATGCTATCACAAAACACTAGCAGTATCATACAATGCTATCACAAAACACTAGCAGTATCATACAATGCTGTCACAAATCACTAGCAGTATCATACAATGCTGTCACAAATCACTAGCAGTATAATACAATAATGTCACAAATCACTAGCAGTATCATACAATGCTGTCACAAATCACTAGCAGTATCATACAATGCTGTCACAAATCACTAGCAGTGTCATACAATGCTGTCACAAATCACTAGCAGTATAATACAATGCTATCACAAATCACTAGCAGTATCATACAATGCTATCACAAAACACTAGCAGTATCATACAATGCTTTCACAAATCACTAGCAGTATCATACAATGCTATCACAAATTACAAGCAGTATCATACAATGCTATCACAAATTACAAGCAGTATCATACAATGCTATCACAAAACACTAGCAGTATCATACAATGCTATCACAAAACACTAGCAGTATCATACAATGCTATCACAAATCACTAGCAGTATCATAGAATGCTGTAACAAAACACTAGCAGTATCATACAATGCTGTCACAAATCACTAGCAGTATCATACAATGCTGTCACAAATCACTAGCAGTATCATACAATGCTGTCACAAATCACTAGCAGTGTCATACAATGCTATCACAAAACACTAGCAGTATCATACAATGCTATCACAAATCACTAGCAGTATCATACAATGCTATCACAAAACACTAGCAGTATCATACAATGCTGTAACAAAACACTAGCAGTATCATACAATGCTGTCACAAATCACTAGCAGTATCATACAATGCTGTCACAAATCACTAGCAGTATCATACAATGCTGTCACAAATCACTAGCAGTATCTTACAATGCTGTCACAAATCACTAGCAGTATCATACAATGCTGTCACAAATCACTAGCAGTATCATACAATGTTTTCACAAATCACTAGCATTGTCATACAATGATGTCACAAATCACTAGCAGTGTCATACAATGATGTCACAAATCACTAGCAGTGTCAAACAATGCTGTGACAAATCACTAGCAGTATCATACAATGCTGTCACAAATCACTAGCAGTATCAACAATGCTGTCACAAAACACTAGCAGTATCATACAATGCTGTCACAAATCACTAGCAGTATTATACAATGCTGTCACAAAACACTAGCAGTGTCACACAATGATGTCACAAATCACTAGCAGTGTCATACAATGATGTCACAAATCACTAGCAGTGTCAAACAATGCTGTGACAAATCACTAGCAGTATCAACAATGCTGTCACAAAACACTAGCAGTATCATACAATGCTGTCACAAATCACTAGCAGTATCATACAATGCTGTCACAAAACACTAGCAGTATCATACAATGTTTTCACAAATCACTAGCATTGTCATACAATGATGTCACAAATCACTAGCAGTGTCATACAATGATGTCAAAAATCACTAGCAGTGTCAAACAATGCTGTGACAAATCACTAGCAGTATCAACAATGCTGTCACAAAACACTAGCAGTATCATACAATGCTGTCACAAATCACTAGCAGTATCAACAATGCTGTCACAAAACACTAGCAGTATCATACAATGCTGTCACAAATCACTAGCAGTATCATACAATGCTGTCACAAAACACTAGCAGTATCATACAATGCTGTCACATATCACTAGCAGTATCATACAATGCTGTCACAAAACACTAGCAGTATCTTACAATGCTGTCACAAAACACTAGCAGTATCATACAATGCTGTCACAAATCACTAGCAGTATCATACAATGCTGTCACAAAACACTAGCAGTATCTTACAATGCTGTCACAAATCACTAGCAGTATCATACAATGCTGTCACAAATCACTAGCAGTATCATACAATGTTTTCACAAATCACTAGCAGTGTCATACAATGATGTCACAAATCACTAGCAGTATCATACAATGATGTCACAAATCACTAGCAGTGTCATACAATGATGTCACAAATCACTAGCAGTATCATACAATGCTATCACAAATTACAAGCAGTATCATACAATGCTATCACAAATCACTAGCAGTGTCATACAATGATGTCACAAATCACTAGCAGTATCATACAATGCTATCACAAAACACTAGCAGTATCATACAATGCTATCACAAATCACTAGCAGTATCATACAATGCTGTCACAAAACACTAGCAGTATCATACAATGCTGTCACAAAACACTAGCAGTATCATGCAATGCTTTCAAAAATCACTAGCAGTATCATACAATGCTTTCACAAATTACTATTAGTGTCATACAGTGAGTTCACAATTACTAGCAGAAACATAAAATGTGCTCACACATTACTATTAATGTCATACAGTGAGCTCACAATCACTAGCAGTATCCTACAATGCTGTCACAAATCACTAGCAGTATCATACAATGCTTTCACAAATTACTATTAGTGTCATACAGTGAGTTCACAATCACTAGCAGAAACATACAATGTGCTCACACATTACTATTAATGTCATACAGTGAGCTCACAATCACTAGCAATATCCTACAATGCTTTTACAAATAACTATTAGTGTTATACAATGAGCTCACAATCACTAGCAGTATCATACAATGATGTCACAAATCACTATCAGTATCATACAATGCTGTCACAAATTACTATAAGTGTCATACAGTGAGCTCACAGTCACTAGCAGTATCATACAATGCTTTCACAAATTACTATCACAAATCACTAGCAGTATCATACAATGCTATCACAAATTACAAGCAGTATCATACAATGCTGTCACAAATCACTAGCAGTATCTAACAATGCTGTCACAAATCACTATCAGTATCATACAATGCTGTCACAAATCACTAGCAGTGTCATACAATGATGTCACAAATCACTAGCAGTATCATACAATGCTATCACAAAACACTAGCAGTATCATACAATGCTATCACAAATCACTAGCAGTATCATACAATGCTGTCACAAAACACTAGCAGTATCATACAATGCTGTCACAAAACACTAGCAGTATCATGCAATGCTTTCAAAAATCACTAGCAGTATCATACAATGCTTTCACAAATTACTATTAGTGTCATACAGTGAGTTCACAATTACTAGCAGAAACATAAAATGTGCTCACACATTACTATTAATGTCATACAGTGAGCTCACAATCACTAGCAGTATCCTACAATGCTGTCACAAATCACTAGCAGTATCATACAATGCTTTCACAAATTACTATTAGTGTCATACAGTGAGTTCACAATCACTAGCAGAAACATACAATGTGCTCACACATTACTATTAATGTCATACAGTGAGCTCACAATCACTAGCAATATCCTACAATGCTTTTACAAATAACTATTAGTGTTATACAATGAGCTCACAATCACTAGCAGTATCATACAATGATGTCACAAATCACTATCAGTATCATACAATGCTGTCACAAATTACTATAAGTGTCATACAGTGAGCTCACAGTCACTAGCAGTATCATACAATGCTTTCACAAATTACTATTAGTGTCATACAGTGTGCTCCCTAATCACTAGCAGTATCACAAAAAAGCTGTCACAAATTACTAATAGGGTCATACCGTGAGCTCACAATCACTAGCAGTATCATACAATGCTGTCACAAATCACTAGCAGTATCATACAATGCTGTCACAAATCACTAGCAGTATCATACAATGCTGTCACAAATCACTAGCAGTGCCATACAATGCTGTCACAAATCACTAGCAGTATCATACAATGCTGTCACAAATCACCAGCAGTGTCATACAATGCTGTCACAAATCACTAGCAGTATCATACAATGCTGTCACAAATCACTAGCAGTATCATACAATGCTGTCACAAATCACTAGCAGTATCATACAATGCTATCACAAATTACAAGCAGTATCATACAATGCTATCACAAATCACTAGCAGTATCATACAATGCTATCACAAATCACTAGCAGTGTCATACAATGATGTCACAAATCACTAGCAGTATCATACAATGCTGTCACAAATCACTAGCAGTGCCATACAATGCTGTCACAAATCACTAGCAGTATCATACAATGCTGTCACAAATCACCAGCAGTGTCATACAATGCTGTCACAAATCACTAGCAGTATCATACAATGCTGTCACAAATCACTAGCAGTATCATACAATGCTGTCACAAATCACTAGCAGTATCATACAATGCTGTCACAAATCCCTAGCAGTATCATACAATGCTATCACAAATTACAAGCAGTATCATACAGTGCTGTCACAAATCACTAGCAGTATCATACAATGCTATCACAAATTACAAGCAGTATCATACAATGCTGTCACAAATCACTAGCAGTATCATACAATGCTGTCACAAATCACTATCAGTATCATACAATGCTGTCACAAATCACTAGCAGTGTCATACAATGCTGTCACAAATCACTAGCAGTGTCATACAATGCTGTCACAAATCACTAGCAGTGTCATACAATGCTGTCACAAATCCCTAGCAGTATCATACAATGCTGTCACAAATCCCTAGCAGTGTCACACAATGCTGTCACAAATCATGAGCAGTTTCATACAATGCTTTCACAAATTACTAGCAGTATCATACAAAGCTTTCACAAATTGCTATTATTGTCATACAGTGAGCTCACAATCACTAACAGAAACATACAATGTGCTCACACATTACTATTAATTTCATACAGTGAGCTCACAATCACTAGCAGTATCCTACAATGCTTTTACAAATTACTATTAGTGTTATACAATGAGCTCACAATCACTAGCAGTATCATACAAATCACTATCAGTATCATACAATGCTTTCACAAATTACTATTAGTGTCATACAGTGAGCTCACTAATCACTAGCAGTATCATACAATGATGTCACAAATTACTATTAGTGTCATACAGTGAGCTCACAATCACTAGCAGTATCATACAATGCTTTCACAAATTACTATTAGTGTCATACAGTGTGCTCACTAATCACTAGCAGTAACACAAAATGCTTTCACAAATGACTATTAGTGTCATACAGTGAGCTCACAATCACTAGCAGTATCATACAATGCTGTCACAAATCACTAGCAGTATCATACAATGCTGTCACAAATCACTAGCAGTATCATAAATTGCTTTCAAAAATCACGATCAGTATTATACAATGCTTTCACAAATTAGTAGCAGTGTCATACAATGCTGTCACAAATCACTATTAGTGTCATACAATTAGCTCACAATCTCTTGCAGTAACATACAATGCTGTCACAAATTACTATTAGTGTCATACAATTAGCTCACAATCTCTTGCAGTAACATACAATGCTTTCACAGATTACTATTTGTGTCATACAGTAAGTTCACAATCACTAGCACTATCTTACAATGCTGTCAGAAATCACTAGCAGTATCATAAAATGCTGTCACAAACCACTAGCAGTATCATACAATACTGTCACAAATCACTAGCAGTGTCATACAATGCTTTCACAAATCACTAGCAGTGTCATACAATGCTGTCACAAATCCCTAGCAGTGTCACACAATGCTGTCACAAATCACTAGCAGTATCATACAATGCTGTCACAAATCACTAGCAGTATCATACAATGCTATCACAAATCACTAGCAGTATCATACAATGCTATCACAAAACACTAGCAGTATCATACAATGCTTTCACAAATCACTAGCAGTGTCATACAATGATGTCACAAATCACTAGCAGTGTCATACAATGATGTCACAAATCACTAGCAGTATCATACAATGCTATCACAAATCACTAGCAGTGTCATACAATAATGTCACAAATCACTAGCAGTATCATACAATGCTATCACAAAACACTAGCAGTATCATACAATGCTATCACAAATCACTAGCAGTATCATACAATGCTATCACAAAACACTAGCAGTATCATACAATGCTTTCACAAATCACTAGCAGTGTCATACAATGATGTCACAAATCACTAGCAGTGTCATACAATGATGTCACAAAACACTAGCAGTATCATACAATGCTATCACAAATCACTAGCAGTGTCATACAATAATGTCACAAATCACTAGCAGTATCATACAATGCTATCACAAAACACTAGCAGTATCATACAATGCTATCACAAATCACTAGCAGTATCATACAATGCTGTCACAAAACACTAGCAGTATCATAAAATGCTGTCACAAAACACTAGCAGTATCATGCAATGCTTTCAAAAATCACTAGCAGTATCATACAATGCTTTCACAAATTACTATTAGTGTCATACAGTGAGTTCACAATCACTAGCAGAAACATAAAATGTGCTCACACATTACTATTAATGTCATACAGTGAGCTCACAATCACTAGCAGTATCCTACAATGCTGTCACAAATCACTAGCAGTATCATACAATGCTTTCACAAATTACTATTAGTGTCATACAGTGAGTTCACAATCACTAGCAGAAACATACAATGTGCTCACACATTACTATTAATGTCATACAGTGAGCTCACAATCACTAGCAATATCCTACAATGCTTTTACAAATAACTATTAGTGTTATACAATGAGCTCACAATCACTAGCAGTATCATAAAATTATGTCACAAATCACTATCAGTATCATACAATGCTGTCACAAATTACTATTAGTGTCATACAGTGAGCTCACAGTCACTAGCAGTATCATACAATGCTTTCACAAATCACTAGCAGTGTCATACAATGATGTCACAAATCACTAGCAGTGTCATACAATGATGTCACAAATCACTAGCAGTATCATACAATGCGATCACAAAACACTAGCAGTATCATACAATGCAATCACAAATCACTAGCAGTGTCATACAATGATGTCACAAATCACTAGCGGTATCATACAATGCTATCACAAAACACTAGCAGTATCATACAATGCTATCACAAATCACTAGCAGTATCATACAATGCTGTCACAAAACACTAGCAGTATCATACAATGCTGTCACAAAACACTAGCAGTATCATGCAATGCTTTCAAAAATCACTAGCAGTATCATACAATGCTTTCACAAATTACTATTAGTGTCATACAGTGAGTTCACAATCACTAGCAGAAACATAAAATGTGCTCACACATTACTATTAATGTCATACAGTGAGCTCACAATCACTAGCAGTATCCTACAATGCTGTCACAAATCACTAGCAGTATCATACAATGCTTTCACAAATTACTATTAGTGTCATACAGTGAGTTCACAATCACTAGCAGAAACATACAATGTGCTCAGACATTACTATTAATGTCATACAGTGAGCTCACAATCACTAGCAATATCCTACAATGCTTTTACAAATAACTATTAGTGTGATACAATGAGCTCACAATCACTAGCAGTATCATACAATGATGTCACAAATCACTATCAGTATCATACAATGCTGTCACAAATTACTATTAGTGTCATACAGTGAGCTCACAGTCACTAGCAGTATCATACAATGCTTTCACAAATTACTATTAGTGTCATACAGTGTGCTCCCTAATCACTAGCAGTATCACAAAAAAGCTGTCACAAATTACTAATAGGGTCATACCGTGAGCTCACAATCACTACCAGTATCATACAATGCTTTCACAAATTACTATTAGTGTCATACAGTGAGCTCACTAATCACTAGCAGTAACACAAAATGCTTTCACAAATGACTATTAGTGTCATACAGTGAGCTCACAATCACTAGCAGTATCATACAATGCTGTCACAAATCACTAGCAGTATCATACAATGCTGTCACAAATCACTAGCAGTGTCATACAATGCTGTCACATATCACTAGCAGTATCATAAATTGCTTTCACAAATCACTATCAGTATTAAACAATGCTGTAACAAATCACTAGCAGTGAAATACAATGCTGTCACAAATCACTATCAGTATCATACAATGCTGTCACAAATCACTAGCAGTATCATACAATGCTGTCACAAAACACTAGCAGTATCATACAATGCTGTCACAAATCCCTAGCAGTATCATACAATGCTGTCACAAATCACTAGCAGTATCATACAATGCTGTCACAAATCACTAGCAGTATCATACAATGCTGTCACAAATTACAAGCAGTGTCATACAATGCTGTCACAAATCACTAGCAGTATCATACAATGCTGTCACAAATCACTAGCAGTATCATACAATGCTATCACAAATCACTAGCAGTATCATACAATGCTGTCACAAATCACTAGCAGTATCATACAATGCTGTCACAAATCACTAGCAGTATCATACAATGCTGTCACAAATCACTAGCAGTATCATACAATGCTGTCACAAATTACAAGCAGTATCATACAATGCTATCACAAATAACTAGCAGTATCATACAATGCTGTCACAAATCACTAGCAGTATCATACAATGCTGTCACAAATCACTAGCAGTATCATACAATGCTGTCACAAATCACTAGCAGTATCATACAATGCTATCACAAATCACTAGCAGTATCATACAATGCTATCACAAATCACTAGCAGTATCATACAATGCTGTCACAAATCACTAGCAGTATCATACAATGCTGTCACAAATCACTAGCAGTATCATACAATGCTATCACAAATCACTAGCAGTGTCATGAGATGCAGGACATATGCAGGACACAGCAATGATGGTACAACTCTATTTTATTACAGAGCATAGCAATACACATCCAGACAGGTTGATTGTACTAAACTAACTGCGACACAGACACCGGACCTCAGCCCCGCCCACCAGCTAGTGACATCACATCCTGCTATCATCACATCTTCCCCTTTTTCAAAGGCAAAGCATACATTCGCATATATTAAATAACAAGGTACACCAACAGGGTATACAACAACATTTTGTTTTAGAACATTATAAGAACAGATGGATTAGAAAACATGAACAAATAAATTACATCCTGACTTGGACATCGGGGTAGACTACCCTAGTCCACAGTGACCATGGGATTATTCTGCCCATACTTCCGGTCACTGTTCTAGCTAAAGTCAGTCCCTGTATCGGGCCGGAAGCCTCACCACTCTTCCGCTTGATGTAACTTTGCATGAACTGTCCTCTGATACAGAGGATGGTGAACAAGAGTCTGCTGGAGGCAAAGATATATCCCCGCTATGATCTTGCTGAGGGGAAGGCACCTCTCTTAGAACAGGAGATCCCACCGGCGGTGGTACTGAGGTATCCGGTTCCAGACTCTCAGGTACAGGCTGAAGATGTCTTCGGTTACGGCGTGTAACCGTCCCTCCCTCTGTAAGGACTGTGTAAGACCTTGGTTCTGGAGAGCGGCCCACTACCGTAGCAGGCGTCTTCCATTTCTTCTCATCATCCAGTTTAATTCTGACACTTTGGCCCGCTTTCAGTTCCTGTAAAGGCCTGACAGAATGTCTCCTGTCGTAGAAGAAACGATAACCCTTTTTGGCCTCTTCATCCCTCCTAAGGACTTCGTCCCGAGGAACAGGGCCAGGCGGCTTGAAGACACCCACTGAGGGTAAAGTGGTGCGAATCTGGCGTCCTAGCATCAGCTGTGCCGGGCTAAACCCGGTGGCTTGAATGGGCGTCGCCCTGTATGACAAGAGGGCTAGGTACGGTTCAGATTGCTTTAGGATGAATTTTGTTGTTTGAACTGCCCTTTCAGCCATTCCGTTGGCCTGCGGATAATGTGGACTTGACGTGGAATGTACAAAATCATATTCCCTGCTGAAAGCACTGAACTCTGTAGAAGCGAACTGCATGCCATTATCACTCACCAGCTCCATTGGAATGCCCCAGCGGGCGAACAAGCTCTTCAGGCGAATGATAACGGCCTGACTTGTGATATCATTCAGGAGTGCTATTTCCAAATACCTGGAATAGTAGTCGATAACAACAAGAAACTTTTTCCCGTGCAGTTCACACAAATCAGCAGCTATTTTCTGCCACGGCCCCGCAGGCAGCGGAGTAGACATTAAGGGCTCCCTTCTCTGAGTAGGCCGGCGTTCCCGGCAAAAGGCACATTTAGACACGTGATTTGCAATGTCGGAGCTGATCCCAGGCCACCACACAGCTGTAGCTGCTCTTTCTCTGCACTTTGTAATGCCTAAGTGGCCATCATGAATCCTGTTTAACATCTCCTTCCTCATGCTGACAGGAATTACAATACGGTCTTGGAACAGTACCAACCCCTCCAGCTCCGTGAGCTGTGACCTCTCTGGCTGGTAAGCATTTAAAGACATCCAGGCTGCCCGGCTCTCGGGCCAGCCATCTCTTATGTACTTTATAACTTCTTGCAGATCTGTGTCCAAATATGTCTCTTTCTTTATCTCTTCCAGTTTCCTTGAAGAAATGGACTTAGAGGCCAGAACTGAATCAACATACACTTTTACATCCGACTCTGTGGAGGATTCTTCAGCAGCAGCCAGCGGGAGCCTGGACAGTGTATCTGCCACAACCAGCTGCTTCCCCGGCACATGCACTGCCTGAACATTGAACCTGAGTAGTCTCATTAAAAGTCTCTGGCATCTCAAGGGTGTTTTGTCGATGTCATAAGAATTGATAAGAGGGACTAGCGGTTTGTGGTCAGTTTCCAGACTAAATTTCTCCAAACCCACTAGATAACGCTGAAAGCGCTCACAGGCCCAAACTGCAGCCAGGCACTCTTTCTCAATTTGAGCGTATTTTGACTCCGCAGCCGTCAGTGTGCGGGAACAGTAGGCGATGGGCTGTAGTTTGTTGTCATTCAGCTGCAGGAGTGCAGCCCCCAACCCATAACTGCTTGCATCAGCACTAACCACAGTCTTTTTTGAAGGGTCGTAGAACCCCAGCACTGGGGCAGACCCCAGCAGGGACTTAGCATGCAGGAACGCTTTTTCTTGTGAGGGTCCCCAGACCCAGGCAACATCTTTCTTAAGCAACTCTGTGATAGGGTGCAAAACTGTAGATAAATCTGGAAGAAACTTGCCCACGTAATTTACTAGGCCCAATATCTGTCTCAGCTCATGTACATCAGAAGGGCTTTTCATCTGTTCGATAGCCCGAATTTTCTCGGGGTCCGGCTTGATGCCATCCCCGTTGATGATATGCCCAAAGTAGCATAATTCAGTTTTCCTAAAATGACATTTTTCTTTATTCAGCTTCAGCCCAGACTCTTTGATAGCCTGCAGCACACAACTCAAACGCTGATCATGCTCCTCCACTGTAGACCCATACACTAGAATGTCGTCCATGACGACTGCTGTGCCCACGTGGCCACTCAGGAGAGAACTCATTTCCCTCTGAAAGATCTCAGGAGCGGAGGATATCCCAAAGGGAAGTCTGCAGAAACAGAACCGACCTACCGGAGTGATAAAGGTAGTCAGTTTGCGGCACTTTGGATCCAGGGGGATCTGCCAAAAGCCGCTAGAAGCGTCTAATGTGGAAAAGAACTTCGCCCCAGCCAACTTCGGGGCTATATCTTCCAGTGTCGGCAGCACAAATCTCTCCCTCTTCACTGCCTCATTCAACCTTTTCAGGTCCACACAGATGCGCACCTTTCCGTTTTTCTTTGCAACTGGAACAATGGGGGCACACCAATCAGTTGCTTCAACAACCTCTTCAATAACCCCCATAGACTTCATGCGCATGAGCTCTTTCTCCACTTGAGGCATGAGCGGGAACGGAATTCTACGAGGAGTAGAAATACTGTACGGGACTGCATCACTTTTAAGTGCTATACGGACAGGTTTGCAGCTCAGTAGGCCCAACTCGCCAAACATATCTTCAGAGATCTCATTCACTCTGGCCACGAGGCCCAAGTCACAGGCTGCTTTTCTGCTCAATAAACTGTTAACACACTGACCTCGGATCACATGCACCCACATGGTGAACTTCCTTTGTTTGTACTCACAGCTGGCAAGAAATTTCCCCACACAATCAATGCGGCCACCAGGACTATGAACATTTGTAGTAACCTTCGCCAGCTGGGGCTGTCGAGGCAGTTTCATAAATTCAGCAAAAGACATTACAGTGATATCAGCTCCTGTGTCAATCTTAAAATCAACATTGGCTCCCATTACAGTAAAGGTAACTTTCCAATCTTCCTCTGAGCTTGTCCGTTCCACAACAGACCCCACAAAAGACACTTCCTGACCCTCCTGGTCACTGTCCACCTGCATCTCCTTAATGTATTCAGTTTTACACACCACTTCAAAATGGCCTATTCTGTTACATTTTCTGCATCTTTTATCTCTGGCCGGGCATATAGCACTCTGATCATGAGCCCGGTAGCACCGTGTGCATCGGCCATGTTGCGCCCATCCACTTCTAGGCCTTTCCAGTACTTTAGATCTACCGCTCACACTGTGCCTTTCACTAGTAATTTTCCTAGACTGTTGCACTTCATCCACAATACTCTCAGACCTCAGATCAGCACTTTGCTTTTTCACCAGTTCACTCTGGCGGGCCATCCTAATAGCCCCGTCTAACGTTAAATCAGGCTCTAACTGCAGCTTCAGGGAGACTTCAGCATCTGCAATTCCAATAACTATTCTGTCTCTGATTTGCTCTTCTTTAGCAACACCAAACTCACAGAATTCAGCTAATTCATACAGGCTGCGCACAAATGACTCCACAGATTCTCCCACACGCTGATTACGTTTGTGAAAACAAGCTCTCTCATGAATCACATTTCTTTTGGGCACAAAGTGGGCACTGAGTTTATCCATAACTATATCAAAGTTAACTTCTTCCCCTTCTTGGAAAGTAAAAGCATTGAACACTGGCTCTACATCTTTCCCCATAGAGTATAAAAGAGAATTAACTTGTACTTCACCACTCTCCTTGTTCAGTTTGGATGCAATCCTGAAGCGCTGAAACCACTGACGCCATGTGGGCCAAGCTGCAGGCTGAGAAAAGTCAAAAGGCTCAGGTGGGGTAAACTTTGACATTGCAATCGATCAGGAACAGAAGCGCAGTCCAGAACTTCTGACACCATGTCATGAGATGCAGGACATATGCAGGACACAGCAATGATGGTACAACTCTATTTTATTACAGAGCATAGCAATACACATCCAGACAGGTTGATTGTACTAAACTAACTGCGACACAGACACCGGACCTCAGCCCCGCCCACCAGCTAGTGACATCACATCCTGCTATCATCACAAGCAGTATCATACAATGCTGTCACAAATCCCTAGCAGTGTCACACAATGCTGTCACAAATCATGAGCAGTTTCATACAATGCTTTCACAAATTACTAGCAGTATCATACAAAGCTTTCACAAATTGCTATTATTGTCATACAGTGAGCTCACAATCACTAACAGAAACATACAATGTGCTCACACATTACTATTAATTTCATACAGTGAGCTCACAATCACTAGCAGTATCCTACAATGCTTTTACAAATTACTATTAGTGTTATACAATGAGCTCACAATTACTAGCAGTATCATACAAATCACTATCAGTATCATACAATGCTTTCACAAATTACTATTAGTGTCATACAGTGAGCTCACTAATCACTAGCAGTATCATACAATGATGTCACAAATTACTATTAGTGTCATACAGTGAGCTCACAATCACTAGCAGTATCATACAATGCTTTCACAAATTACTATTAGTGTCATACAGTGAGCTCACAATCACTAGCAGTAACACAAAATGCTTTCACAAATAACTATTAGTGTCATACAGTGAGCTCACAATCACTAGCAGTATAATACAATGCTGTCACAAATCACTAGCAGTATCATACAATGCTGTCACAAATCACTAGCAGTATCATAAATTGCTTTCAAAAATCACGATCAGTATTATACAATGCTTTCACAAATTACTAGCAGTATCATACAATGCTGTCACAAATCACTATTAGTGTCATACAATTAGCTCACAATCTCTTGCAGTAACATACAATGCTTTCACAGATTACTATTTGTGTCATACAGTAAGTTCACAATCACTAGCACTATCTTACAATGCTGTCAGAAATCACTAGCAGTATCATAAAATGCTGTCACAAACCACTAGCAGTATCATACAATACTGTCACAATTCACAAGCAGTGTCATACAATGCTTTCACAAATCACTAGCAGTGTCATACAATGCTGTCACAAATCCCTAGCAGTGTCACACAATGCTGTCACAAAACACTAGCAGTATCATACAATGCTGTCACAAATCACTAGCAGTATCATACAATGCTATCACAAATCACTAGCAGTATCATAATTAATTAAATGCCCTATCCTCCTGGCTTGCTGGAAAACTTTAATAACTGGAGCCATAAAACTGGCTCAACACATAACTATGTACAAATAATAACTGGAGCCATAGAACTGACTCAACAACTTAACTATGTACAACTATAACTCTTAAATAACTTTGTATAAAACTGTAATACTTGAATAACCACGCAGACACAGATATATGGGAAAAGACCCGAAGGTCGCATTTATTGTAGAACGTGAGAACCGGCTGGACTCAACGGGGCCAGCTAAAACATGTGGCGGCAATCTAGCTAGGAGTAGGGACCCCCTGCTAGGAGAATGGACCGCGCCCGTGAATGCCCACACAAGCGGAGCTCAGCTGCCGCAGAAGCTTAGGGAGTTCTCGGCATCTTAGAATGGGAGGGACCCCAGGCGCGCGCCTGCAGAGATCACCCTCCCCTGGGCAGCTGTCACTCTACCTCTGATGGCAAACCGGGGCGCGGACCAACCGCCCAACCAGGGTGTAAAGTAACGATCTCCGAACCAGTAGGACCAGGTGTGACTAGACACGTCTCCATGCCACTACCTGGGGAGTCAAAAAACTACCGTCCTCGGACTTAAGGAAACAAGCCGCGTAGCTCTCATCCAGCCTCGGACACCTAGCTGAAACACCCTGGTGATGTAGCAGCCTAAAGATTGCCGTATGAACAAGTGCAGGGAGGGAGGGAGGGACGCTGTGAAGACGAGCTGGAAAAGAGGGTTTGGGCCTTGGGAGCTGACTACTTAAAGGTAAGCTAAACCCCATCCTCACTAATGCAACATTGTTGCAACCTTCACAGCAGCACACTCCTAAGGGCCTTAATTATTATGGTCGTTCTGGGCTATGCTGCCCTCCACTGTCTTAATTAATTAAATGCCCTATCCTCCTGGCTTGCTGGAAAACTTTAATAACTGGAGCCATAAAACTGGCTCAACACATAACTATGTACAAATAATAACTGGAGCCATAGAACTGACTCAACAACTTAACTATGTACAACTATAACTCTTAAATAACTTTGTATAAAACTGTAATACTTGAATAACCACGCAGACACAGATATATGGGAAAAGACCCGAAGGTCGCATTTATTGTAGAACGTGAGAACCGGCTGGACTCAACGGGGCCAGCTAAAACATGTGGCGGCAATCTAGCTAGGAGTAGGGACCCCCTGCTAGGAGAATGGACCGCGCCCGTGAATGCCCACACAAGCGGAGCTCAGCTGCCGCAGAAGCTTAGGGAGTTCTCGGCATCTTAGAATGGGAGGGACCCCAGGCGCGCGCCTGCAGAGATCACCCTCCCCTGGGCAGCTGTCACTCTACCTCTGATGGCAAACCGGGGCGCGGACCAACCGCCCAACCAGGGTGTAAAGTAACGATCTCCGAACCAGTAGGACCAGGTGTGACTAGACACGTCTCCATGCCACTACCTGGGGAGTCAAAAAACTACCGTCCTCGGACTTAAGGAAACAAGCCGCGTAGCTCTCATCCAGCCTCGGACACCTAGCTGAAACACCCTGGTGATGTAGCAGCCTAAAGATTGCCGTATGAACAAGTGCAGGGAGGGAGGGAGGGACGCTGTGAAGACGAGCTGGAAAAGAGGGTTTGGGCCTTGGGAGCTGACTACTTAAAGGTAAGCTAAACCCCATCCTCACTAATGCAACATTGTTGCAACCTTCACAGCAGCACACTCCTAAGGGCCTTAATTATTATGGTCGTTCTGGGCTATGCTGCCCTCCACTGTCTTAATTAATTAAATGCCCTATCCTCCTGGCTTGCTGGAAAACTTTAATAACTGGAGCCATAAAACTGGCTCAACACATAACTATGTACAAATAATAACTGGAGCCATAGAACTGACTCAACAACTTAACTATGTACAACTATAACTCTTAAATAACTTTGTATAAAACTGTAATACTTGAATAACCACGCAGACACAGATATATGGGAAAAGACCCGAAGGTCGCATTTATTGTAGAACGTGAGAACCGGCTGGACTCAATGGGGCCAGCTAAAACATGTGGCGGCAATCTAGCTAGGAGTAGGGACCCCCTGCTAGGAGAATGGACCGCGCCCGTGAATGCCCACACAAGCGGAGCTCAGCTGCCGCAGAAGCTTAGGGAGTTCTCGGCATCTTAGAATGGGAGGGACCCCAGGCGCGCGCCTGCAGAGATCACCCTCCCCTGGGCAGCCGTCACTCTACCTCTGATGGCAAACCGGGGCGCGGACCAACAGCCACAAGAGATAGCCCAACAGGCTCACCTCTTGCCGCCACACCTATAGATGATTAAGTATAGCACGCCTCAAATTACAGAGGAACAGGTCAATGCCCCTCTCAGAGAGGTGCACCCCGTCCCTTCTGTAGAGGCACCTCTCAGCCGTTGAGATGTTCCCATGTTCCACAACAAACCCACCTGACTGCCCTAAGAAAATCCTCACTTCTCTGTTAATTTTCTTGCGGACCTGAAAAGCCGCGCGATGAGACTGCATATGGCGCCATTCTATTCTTGGGATGATGTTAGACCACCCTATCCTGACTTGGGGAATCCATGCCTGAATCGTGCGCAGATCCGACTGAATAACCGCACTGAGCTGTTTGCACGGTAGGAGCCCCATATCATTTCCACCTGCGTGAATGATAAGTACATGGGGTTTCTCCCACCTGCGCAAAGCCCCCTGCAGCAACTCAGGCAGAGCCTGCCACGTAAGCCCCCTGCGCCCTAACCACCTAACAGTGACTCGGGAAGAGGGGAACCCCAGCTGACGCCCATCAGGTCTCGCGATCGCTCGAAGCTCCGCCCAGTGGATGTACGAATGCCCCGTAATCCATACTCTCAGTGGACCGCTCCTTGGTCCTAAGAAAAGAAACAGAGGTTATCCCTTGCATCTGCAAAACATAATCATTTCTAAACAGTCAAAGGCCTAACGTATAAAAGATACCTTTGCGACCTCCATCTCCCCAGAGCTCTAATATGGTCAGCCGACCATCCTAAACTAGCGGCAGTGGTGGCCGCGCCCACCCTAAAGGAATGGGGAGCAATCACCCTGGGATCAAGACCTGCCTTTGATGCTGCCCAGGCCAACACCTTCCTAAACTGGAATCTAGTCAACGGGGAACCGTCCTCATGAACTAGAAATTGCGAGAAACCCTCAGGACGCACGTCCATATAGGCTTTAACCAGTCTGACCGGGCAGCAAACAGATTCAACATGGGATGGCAAAGCCAACCAGGCACCTCTCCCTTCCTGGTCAGTTTTGGATCTGGGAAGAAAGACCAAGATAGACGACCCGTCTTCTCTGACATGAGGCAGCAAAAGGCCGCCCGTCTTGTTCTTAGAGGGCGGGACAATTTCCCCTACCCTAAGAGCCCCGTGAAAAGCCAGCCCAAAGGCGGCTGAGAATAGGGCAGTTTCATAGGCGGATGAACAGACCGCCGGCAAAACTCGGCACAACGTTACCAAACGCTCCATGGTAACTGGTTCCCTGAAATCCCTGACCCTGGGGGCCATACGCCCCCAGCCCCGAAGTACCTGCCTAACCAGGAAGGTCTTTGAGGCGTCAACAAGCCCATACAACTTGCAGAAAAAGGACACTGCCGCCAGGCGTGAACCCATCGCAGTCTTTGAAACACCATTACCTTTAAGTTCGGTAATCCATTCAAGCAAGCCCCACTGGTCCCCGTCACAGGAGCGACGACACCTGAAGTCACAAAAGGCGATCCACTCCGTCCAGTATTTCACATACGTAGCCCAGGTACACGGAGCGAGGGAAGCCCGCACCATCGCAATCAAGGGGCCCCATCCAGCGCCACCTGCCATAAGTAAGTGGGACAGGACAATCCGTTAGTGTCCGCATCGGGCACCAGAGCATAAAATGCTTCCCATTGAAAACGGGAGAGCGCATCAGCAATCCTATTCTGGACGCCCGCAACATGCTTAGCACGGAACACAATATTCAGGTGCAGACACCTCAGCACCAACAGTCTCAAATACCGCACAACCGGAGGGGAACTAGATGATAATCTGTTAACAGCATAAACAACGCTCATGTTATCTGTCCAGAAAACCACCTCACGGTCGCGAAGCTGATTGCCCCAAATGTCAAGAGCAACCAGTATGGGAAACAGTTTGAGAAGGCATAGGTTCCTGACCAAGCCTCTCTCTATCCACACGGCGGGCCATGGGCCAGCGCTCCATTGCCCGGCCAAGAAAGCCCCGTACCCGTGGGACCCAGCCGCATCAGTGAACAACTGGATCGCTGCGTTAGAAGGAACAACCTCCCGCCACAGACAGATCCCGTTAAAGTGGAGAAGAAAATCTTCCCAGACCTTAAGATCTTCCACCATCTCAGCAGACACCCGGAACCTCCGGGTCTGCGATCTTTTTCCGCACAGCTGCCTCTCGAGCCTGCGAAGGAATATTCTTCCCATAGGAATGATCCTGCCGGCAAAGTTCAGCAAACCCAATAGGATTTGAAGATCCTTCACGGAGCTATACAGCTCCTCTCTCATAGCGCGTACTGCCTCCAACATGCGCTGAACTTTTTCATGTGGCAGACGGCACTGCTCTGCCACCGAATCAACCTCAATGCCCAAAAAAGTAAGGCACGTGCAAGGACCCTGGGACTTGTCCTCCGCCAGAGGAACTCCCATTCTATCCATTATAAACCTAGTGACTTTCATCAGGAAAGCACACTCAGATGATCCCGTCCGCCCAACCAGCAGAAAATCATCCAAATAGTGTGCCAGGCCGTCGAATCCGGCCACCTCTGCAATGGCCCAGTGCAAGAAGCAGCTGAAAGCCTCGAAGTAGGCACACGAAATTGAGCACCCCATGGGCAAGCATTTGTCCACGTAGTACTGCCCCTCAAAATAGCACCCCATAAGCCTAAAAGAGGAGGGGTGAATGGGCAGGAGCCGGAAGGCGGACTCTATATCCAGTTTAGCCATCAGAGCCCCGGCCCCTGCCCTGCGAACTAGCCCCAATGCCTCATCAAATGATTGGTAAGAAACTGAGCTCAGTTCAGGGGGGATGGCGTCATTCACCGAACGACCCTTCGGGAAGGACAGATGTTGGATGAGCCGAAATGTACTCGGCTCCTTTTTTGGAACCACCCCCAAGGGTGATACCACCAGCCCTGGAAGGGGAATATCCTCAAATGGGCCTGCCATACGACCCAACCCAATCTCTTTATTCAGTTTATCCCGCAAAACCCCGGGAAACTGATACGCGGATTTTAGGTTCCTGCGTGACAAGGAACCCTCCACGTGCGATCCGACTGGGATAACAAATCCCGACCGCAGACCGCCTCCAGCAGCAAGGCGGCCTCCTTGAATGGGTATAGCAGCAGCCACTTCTCAATTACGGCCACCTTCAGAGGTGTGGCCGCCCTTTCCAACAGTGAAAGGTTTGGAGCCGGCTGCTGGCCTCTCCTGGGGACGACCAGCGTCCTGGGTTCTGGTACACTCGGACCCCGAGTGGCCGCCACCACAGGTTCTGCACGCGTGCCGAAATGCGCATGCCGCTCCCCTGGTACATGATTTGTCCTGGAAGCGCCAGCACACCCCTGTGGCCCGCCGTCGAGAGCGCTGGGAGGCCTTAACGCCCCCGGATGCTCCGACTACTGCAGCAGGCGCCGCCTGTTTTTCAGGACCCAATTGCGCCCACAGGCGCGAATCAACGTCACCGAAAGTAAGAAGAGGGTTCCCAACCATCTTCCTACGGAAAGCAGCGTCGTAATCCCGCCAAGCTCCATCCCTGTACTTCTCGTACACTGTTTCAATGGAATCCTGATATTTCAGGATGTTTAAGGCTTGATCGGGAAATTTAGAGATATAACAGGACGCATAAACCCTAAAGCACTTGCGCCATTCCTCATAGGAATCAGGACGTTTAAATTTTTTCGGGCCCGTGCCATCATCCGCCATTTCTTTCTGGCGATAAGCTTCCGCAGAAAGCTCAAACATGTGCACGTACCTCCCACCCTGAATGCGCCGCACCATCTTAGATTTGAGATGCTCATGAAGGCTAAACGCAGGCCATGTGTCAGTGTCCCCATGTATAGCTGCCCTGCGCCTGTTCCCCATAAGTGGGCTAACTAAGTCTGTTGACGCAGGAGGTGTCAACATAGGAACAGTGGGCTCCATGCGGGATGAACCAGGGGGGAGGGGAAGACCCATAGCCTTCCTTTCTTCCACTAACCATTTCACCATCCTATACATTCTTTTTTGCCCTTTCGCTTCCAACCCCAGGGATCTATCACTCTCTGAACCTGAATCATCCGAGGATGAACTTAAAACACTACGTTCAAAAGTAATAGCGCGCTTACCAGCTCCCAAGAGGCGTTGCACCGGGACAGGACCAGAAGAGGTGGACGGCTGTTCCTGAGACTGTGGCTCCCTTTCCACGGCACTGGGGGTGGACTGGAGTGTCTGTAATGCAGTTCTGGGTTCCATAATGTTCTGTGGAGAAAAATGTGAAAGAGGAGTACCCAGGGAAGGAGACGAAGGCCCACCAACCACATTACCCCGGGACCCTAGGGGACTGGGGCTCCTGTGATCACTGCCACACTCTTCAATACCATCATCAACCATATCAGCCATACGCACATTCATCACTGCATTAGCAAACTGCACTTGTCTATTCTGTTCAGTCGCAGCCTGCGTGCCCTGACATAGACTGGGCGTGATAACTGGGCCTTTCTTTGCTGAAGCCCTAGTAACAACACCTGGTGGAGCCCCGCTGAGGGCCAAACCCGCGGGTGCCGCCCGCGCACCCTGTCGGGCGTTACGTTTGCTGCGTGACGCAGTACTACGGCGTCTGCTAGGCCGCGATGTATTCGCGGGCCGACGCTTGCCCCCGGGCTGCGTGATTGCGGCCTGAGGCCCTGCGACTTGTTGCGCAGTAGGCATATTCCCCGTCAGGCCTGCGGCCTGCTCATTAATGCCTGTTTCCCTAATCTGGGCCCTTCCGGGCGAACGTGCCCTTGTTCCTTGCCCCTCAGAAACCACTTGCCCCTCAGACACACTAGTTGCCCCGGGGTACCGTCAAGTGCTAACATACCCCCGGTCAGGCTTGCGGCCTGCTCATGAGATCCCTCATGCAACCTTCTACCCCTTTCAATGGCCGCCAAATCAGTGTCCCTTCGTGGGCGCTGAGTAATTGAGCCTCGCTGCGCACCCCCCGCGGGCGTCGCCCCCCCCCCCGGGGTACCCCTCTCTTACCTGCGTACCCCGGCGGAGAAGACGATGCTGCCCGCTTGCCTCTTGTGTCTGGAATGGCGTTTCCGGACGTGACGTCACCGGAAGTGACGTCACCGGAAACGGCCAAACCGGAAGAGACGGGCTCTGAAGGGGCCATGGAGGCCCGCGTGGACGCCGGCGCGCAAACTGAAGCTGGGGGGCCTCCCTGGGATGCCGGCCCCCCGCCGGAAAGCACCGCTGCCAAAGATTGGAGCAGCGCTACCGCCGTGGAGACCGCCTCCCCGGTAAGAACGACCGGAGCAGATACGGCCTCCCCCCCGCCAAGAACAGGGCCCTGTTCCCCTACCACAACCTCTTCTGCTATTTGGGGACCCACCTCTACTGAAAGGGGAATTAAAGGAGGGGAGGGAGAGACAACCATGACTTCGGGATACAGGCTAGGCCCCGGGGGACGACTCACCGGGCGAGGGGGGGAAGGCTGCACCACATCTTCTCCAGAGTCAAACTCATCGATCACCAGCTCATCTAATTCCGACATCTTCTTCCACAGGACTCCTGACAGATGATCCTGACGCTGTGAAGACGAGCTGGAAAAGAGGGTTTGGGCCTTGGGAGCTGACTACTTAAAGGTAAGCTAAACCCCACCCTCACTAATGCAACATTGTTGCAACCTTCACAGCAGCACACTCCTAAGGGCCTTAATTATTATGGTCGTTCTGGGCTATGCTGCCCTCCACTGTCTTACAATGCTATCACAAAACACTAGCAGTATCATACAATGCTTTCACAAATCACTAGCAGTGTCATACAATGATGTCACAAATCACTAGCAGTGTCATACAATGATGTCACAAATCACTAGCAGTATCATACAATGCTATCCCAAAACACTAGCAGTATCATACAATGCTATCACAAATCACTAGCAGTGTCATACAATGATGTCACAAATCACTAGCAGTATCATACAATGCTATCACAAATCACTAGCAGTATCATACAATGCTGTCACAAAACACTAGCAGTATCATACAATGCTGTCACAAAACACTAGCAGTATCATGCAATGCTTTCAAAAATCACTAGCAGTATCATACAATGCTTTCACAAATTACTATTAGTGTCATACAGTGAGTTCACAATCACTAGCAGAAACATAAAATGTGCTCACACATTACAATTAATGTCATACAGTGAGCTCACAATCACTAGCAGTATCCTACAATGCTGTCACAAATCACTAGCAGTATCATACAATGCTTTCACAAATTACTATTAGTGTCATACAGTGAGTTCACAATCACTAGCAGAAACATACAATGTGCTCACACATTACTATTAATGTCATACAGTGAGCTCACAATCACTAGCAATATCCTACAATGCTTTTACAAATAACTATTAGTGTTATACAATGAGCTCACAATCACTAGCAGTATCATACAATGATGTCACAAATCACTATCAGTATCATACAATGCTGTCACAAATTACTATTAGTGTCATACAGTGAGCTCACAGTCACTAGCAGTATCATATAATGCTGTAACAAATTACTATCAGTGCCATACAGTGTGCTCCCTAATCACTAGCAGTATCACAAAAAAGCTGTCACAAATCTCTAATAGGGTCATACCGTGAGCTCACAATCACTACCAGTATCATACAATGCTTTCACAAATTACTATTAGTGTCATACAGTGAGCTCACTAATCACTAGCAGTAACACAAAATGCTTTCACAAATGACTATTAGTGTCATACAGTGAGCTCACAATCACTAGCAGTATCATACAATGCTGTCACAAATCACTAGCAGTATCATACAATGCTGTCACATATCACTAGCAGTATCATAAATTGCTTTCACAAATCACTATCAGTATTATACAATGCTGTAACAAATCACTAGCAGTGAAATACAATGCTGTCACAAATCACTAGCAGTATCATACAATGCTGTCACAAATGACTATTAGTGTCATACAGTAAGCTCACAATCACTAGCAGTATCATACAATGCTGTCACAAATCACTAGCAGTATCATACAATGCTGTCACAAATCACTAGCAGTATCATAAATTGCTTTCTCAAATCACTATCAGTATTATACAATGCTTTCACAAATTACTATTAGTGTCATACAGTGAGCTCATTATTCACTAGCAGTGTCATACAATGATGTCACAAATCAATAGCAGTATCATACAATACTGTCACAAAACACTAGCAGTATCATACAATGCTATCACAAATCACTAGCAGTATCATACAATGCTGTCACAAATCACTAGCAGTATCATTCAATGCTGTCACAAAACACTAGCAGTATCATACAATGCTATCACAAATCACTATCAGTATCATACAATGCTGTCACAAATCACTAGCAGTATCATACAATGCTATCACAAATTACAAGCAGTATCATACAATGCTGTCACAAATCACTAGCAGTATCATACAATGCTGTCACAAAACACTAGCAGTATCATACAATGCTATCACAAATCACTAGCAGTATCATACAATGCTGTCACAAATCACTAGCAGTATCATACAATGCTATCACAAATTACAAGCAGTATCATACAATGCTGTCACAAATCACTAGCAGTGTCATACAATGCTGTCACAAATCACTAGCAGTATCATACAATGCTGTCACAAATCACTAGCAGTGTCATACAATGCTGTCACAAATCACTAGCAGTGTCATACAATGCTGTCACAAATCACTAGCAGTGTCATACAATGCTGTCACAAATCACTAGCAGTGTCATACAATGCTGTCACAAATCCCTAGCAGTGTCACACAATGCTGTCACAAATCATGAGCAGTTTCATACAATGCTTTCACAAATTACTAGCAGTATCATACAAAGCTTTCACAAATTGCTATTATTGTCATACAGTGAGCTCACAATCACTAGCAGAAACATACAATGTGCTCACACATTACTATTAATTTCATACAGTGAGCTCACAATCACTAGCAGTATCCTACAATGCTTTTACAAATTACTATTAGTGTTATACAATGAGCTCACAATCACTAGCAGTATCATACAAATCACTATCAGTATCATACAATACTTTCACAAATTACTATTAGTGTCATACAGTGAGCTCACTAATCACTAGCAGTATCTTACAATGATCTCACAAATTACTATTAGTGTCATACAGTGAGCTCACAATCACTAGCAGTATCATACAATGCTTTCACAAATTACTATTAGTGTCATACAGTGTGCTCACTAATCACTAGCAGTAACACAAAATGCTTTCACAAATGACTATGAGTGTCATACAGTGAGCTCACAATCACTAGCAGTATCATACAATGCTGTCACAAATCACTAGCAGTATCATACAATGCTGTCACAAATCACTAGCAGTATCATAAATTGCTTTCAAAAATCACGATCAGTATTATACAATGCTTTCACAAATTACTAGCAGTATCATACAATGCTGTCACAAATCACTATTAGTGTCATACAAGTAGCTCACAATCTCTTGCAGTAACATACAATGCTGTCACAAATTACTATTAGTGTCATACAATTAGCTCACAATCTCTTGCAGTAACATACAATGCTTTCACAGATTACTATTTGTGTCATACAGTAAGTTCACAATCACTAGCACTATCTTACAATGCTGTCAGAAATCACTAGCAGTATCATAAAATGCTGTCACAAACCACTAGCAGTATCATACAATACTGTCACAAATCACTAGCAGTGTCATACAATGCTTTCACAAATCACTAGCAGTGTCATACAATGCTGTCACAAATCCCTAGCAGTGTCAGACAATGCTGTCACAAAACACTAGCAGTATCATACAATGCTGTCACAAATCACTAGCAGTATCATACAATGCTATCACAAATCACTAGCAGTATCATACAATGCTATCACAAAACACTAGCAGTATCATACAATGCTTTCACAAATCACTAGCAGTGTCATACAATGATGTCACAAATCACTAGCAGTGTCATACAATGATGTCACAAATCACTAGCAGTATCATACAATGCTATCACAAAACACTAGCAGTATCATACAATGCTATCACAAATCACTAGCAGTGTCATACAATGATGTCACAAATCACTAGCAGTATCATACAATGCTATCACAAAACACTAGCAGTATCATACAATGCTATCACAAATCACTAGCAGTGTCATACAATGATGTCACAAATCACTAGCAGTATCATACAATGCTATCACAAATCACTAGCAGTATCATACAATGCTGTCACAAAACACTAGCAGTATCATAAAATGCTGTCACAAAACACTAGCAGTATCATGCAATGCTTTCAAAAATCACTAGCAGTGTCATACAATGCTTTCACAAATTACTATTAGTGTCATACAGTGAGTTCACAATCACTAGCAGAAACATAAAATGTGCTCACACATTACTATTAATGTCATACAGTGAGCTTACAATCACTAGCAGTATCCTACAATGCTGTCACAAATCACTAGCAGTATCATACAATGCTTTCACAAATTACTATTAGTGTCATACAGTGAGTTCACAATCACTAGCAGAAACATACAATGTGCTCACACATTACTATTAATGTCATACAGTGAGCTCACAATCACTAGCAATATCCTACAATGCTTTTACAAATAACTATTAGTGTTATACAATGAGCTCACAATCACTAGCAGTATCATAAAATTATGTCACAAATCACTATCAGTATCATACAATGCTGTCACAAATTACTATTAGTGTCATACAGTGAGCTCACAGTCACTAGCAGTATCATACAATGCTTTCACAAATCACTAGCAGTGTCATACAATGATGTCACAAATCACTAGCAGTGTCATACAATGATGTCACAAATCACTAGCAGTATCATACAATGCTATCACAAAACACTAGCAGTATCATACAATGCTATCACAAATCACTAGCAGTGTCATACAATGATGTCACAAATCACTAGCAGTATCATACAATGCTATCACAAAACACTAGCAGTATCATACAATGCTATCACAAATCACTAGCAGTATCATACAATGCTGTCACAAAACACTAGCAGTATCATACAATGCTGTCACAAATTACTAGCAGTATCATACAATGCTTTCACAAATTACTATTAGTGTCATACAGTGAGTTCACAATCACTAGCAGAAACATACAATGTGCTCACACATTACTATTAATGTCATACAGTGAGCTCACAATCACTAGCAGTATCCTACAATGCTGTCACAAATTACTATTAGTGTCATACAGTGAGTTCACAATCACTAGCAGAAACATACAATGTGCTCACACATTACTATTAATGTCATACAGTGAGCTCACAATCACTAGCAGTATCCTACAAATGCTGTCACAAATTACTAGCAGTATCATACAATGCTTTCACAAATTACTATTAGTGTCATACAGTGAGTTCACAATCACTAGCAGAAACATACAATGTGCTCACACATTACTATTAATGTCATACAGTGAGCTCATAATCACTAGCAATATCCTACAATGCTTTTACAAATAACTATTAGTGTTATACAATGAGCTCACAATCACTAGCAGTATCATACAATGATGTCACAAATCACTATCAGTATCATACAATGCTGTCACAAATTACTATTAGTGTCATACAGTGAGCTCACAGTCACTAGCAGTATCATACAATGCTTTCACAAATTACTATTAGTGTCATACAGTGTGCTCCCTAATCACTAGCAGTATCACAAAAAAGCTGTCACAAATTACTAATAGGGTCATACCGTGAGCTCACAATCACTACCAGTATCATACAATGCTTTCACAAATTACTATTAGTGTCATACAGTGAGCTCACTAATCACTAGCAGTATCATACAATGCTGTCACAAATCACTAGCAGTAACAGAAAATGCTTTCACAAATGACTATTAGTGTCATACAGTGAGCTCACAATCACTAGCAGTATCATACAATGCTGTCACAAATCACTAGCAGTATCATACAATGCTGTCACAAATCACTAGCAGTGTCATACAATGCTGTAACAAATCACTAGCAGTGAAATACAATGCTGTCACAAATCACTAGCAGTATCATACAATGCTGTCACAAATCACTAGCAGTGTCATACAATGCTGTCACAAATCAGTAGCAGTATCATACAATGCTGTCACAAATCACTAGCAGTGTCATGCAATGCTGTCACAAATAACTAGCAGTGTCATGCAATGCTGTCACAAATCACCAGCAGTGTCATACAATGCTGTCACAAATCACTAGCAGTATCATACAATGCTATCACAAATTACAAGCAGTATCATACAATGCTATCACAAATCACTAGCAGTATCATACAATGCTATCACAAATTACAAGCAGTATCATACAATGCTATCACAAATCACTAGCAGTATCATACAATGCTGTCACAAATCACTATCAGTATCATACAATGCTGTCACAAATCACTAGCAGTGTCATACAATGCTGTCACAAATCACTAGCAGTGTCATACAATGCTGTCACAAATCCCTAGCAGTATCATACAATGCTGTCACAAATCCCTAGCAGTGTCACACAATGCTGTCACAAATCATGAGCAGTTTCATACAATGCTTTCACAAATTACTAGCAGTATCATACAAAGCTTTCACAAATTGCTATTATTGTCATACAGTGAGCTCACAATCACTAACAGAAACATACAATGTGCTCACACATTACTATTAATTTCATACAGTGAGCTCACAATCACTAGCAGTATCCTACAATGCTTTTACAAATTACTATTAGTGTTATACAATGAGCTCACAATCACTAGCAGTATCATACAAATCACTATCAGTATCATACAATGCTTTCACAAATTACTATTAGTGTCATACAGTGAGCTCACTAATCACTAGCAGTATCATACAATGATGTCACAAATTACTATTAGTGTCATACAGTGAGCTCACAATCACTAGCAGTATCATACAATGCTTTCACAAATTACTATTAGTGTCATACAGTGTGCTCACTAATCACTAGCAGTAACACAAAATGCTTTCACAAATGACTATTAGTGTCATACAGTGAGCTCACAATCACAAGCAGTATCATACAATGCTGTCACAAATCACTAGCAGTATCATACAATGCTGTCACAAATCACTAGCAGTATCATAAATTGCTTTCAAAAATCACGATCAGTATTATACAATGCTTTCACAAATTACTAGCAGTATCATACAATGCTGTCACAAATCACTATTAGTGTCATACAATTAGCTCACAATCTCTTGCAGTAACATACAATGCTGTCACAAATTACTATTAGTGTCATACAATTAGCTCACAATCTCTTGCAGTAACATACAATGCTTTCACAGATTACTATTTGTGTCATACAGTAAGTTCACAATCACTAGCACTATCTTACAATGCTGTCAGAAATCTCTAGCAGTATCATAAAATGCTGTCACAAACCACTAGCAGTATCATACAATACTGTCACAAATCACTAGCAGTGTCATACAATGCAGTCACAAATCCCTAGCAGTGTCACACAATGCTGTCACAAAACACTAGCAGTATCATACAATGCTGTCACAAATCACTAGCAGTATCATACAATGCTATCACAAATCACTAGCAGTATCATACAATGCTATCACAAAACACTAGCAGTGTCATACAATGCTTTCACAAATCACTAGCAGTGTCATACAATGATGTCACAAATCACTAGCAGTGTCATACAATGATGTCACAAATCACTAGCAGTATCATACAATGCTATCACAAAACACTAGCAGTATCATACAATGCTATCACAAATCACTAGCAGTGTCATACAATGATGTCATAAATCACTAGCAGTATCATACAATGCTATCACAAAACACTAGCAGTATCATACAATGCTATCACAAATCACTAGCAGTATCATACAATGCTGTCACAAAACACTAGCAGTATCATACAATGCTGTCACAAAACACTAGCAGTATCATGCAATGCTTTCAAAAATCACTAGCAGTCTCATACAATGCTTTCACAAATTACTATTAGTGTCATACAGTGAGTTCACAATCACTAGCAGAAACATAAAATGTGCTCACACATTACTATTAATGTCATACAGTGAGCTCATAATCACTAGCAGTATCCTACAATGCTGTCACAAATCACTAGCAGTATCATACAATGCTTTCACAAATTACTATTAGTGTCATACAGTGAGTTCACAATCACTAGCAGAAACATACAATGTGCTCACACATTACTATTAATGTCATACAGTGAGCTCACAATCACTAGCAATATCCTACAATGCTTTTACAAATAACTATTAGTGTTATACAATGAGCTCACAATCACTAGCAGTATCATACAATGATGTCACAAATCACTATCAGTATCATACAATGCTGTCACAAATTACTATTAGTGTCATACAGTGAGCTCACAGTCACTAGCAGTGTCATACAATGATGTCACAAATCACTAGCAGTGTCATACAATGATGTCACAAATTACTAGCAGTATCATACAATGCTATCACAAAACACTAGCAGTATCATACAATGCTATCACAAAACACTAGCAGTATCATACAATGCTATCACAAATCACTAGCAGTATCATACAATGCTGTCACAAAACACTAGCAGTATCATACAATGCTGTCACAAAACACTAGCAGTATCATGCAATGCTTTCAAAAATCACTAGCAGTATCATACAATGCTTTCACAAATTACTATTAGTGTCATACAGTGAGTTCACAATCACTAGCAGAAACATAAAATGTGCTCACACATTACTATTAATGTCATACAGTGAGCTCACAATCACTAGCAGTATCCTACAATGCTGTCACAAATCACTAGCAGTAGCATACAATGCTTTCACAAATTACTATTAGTGTCATACAGTGAGTTCACAATCACTAGCAGAAACATACAATGTGCTCACACATTACTATTAATGTCATACAGTGAGCTCACAATCACTAGCAATATCCTACAATGCTTTTACAAATAACTATTAGTGTTATACAATGAGCTCACAATCACTAGCAGTATCATAAAATTATGTCACAAATCACTATCAGTATCATACAATGCTGTCACAAATTACTATTAGTGTCATACAGTGTGCTCCCTAATCACTAGCAGTATCACAAAAAAGCTGTCACAAATTACTAATAGGGTCATACCGTGAGCTCACAATCACTACCAGTATCATACAATGCTTTCACAAATTACTATTAGTGTCATACAGTGTGCTCCCTAATCACTAGCAGTATCACAAAAAAGCTGTCACAAATTACTAATAGGGTCATACCGTGAGCTCACAATCACTACCAGTATCATACAATGCTTTCACAAATTACTATTAGTGTCATACAGTGAGCTCACTAATCACTAGCAGTAACACAAAATGCTTTCACAAATGACTATTAGTGTCATACAGTGAGCTCACAAATCACTATCAGTATTATACAATGCTGTCACAAATCACTAGCAGTATCATACAATGCTGTCACAAATCACTAGCAGTATCATACAATGCTGTCACAAATCACTAGCAGTGTCATACAATGCTGTCACAAATCACTAGCAGTATCATACAATGCTGTCACAAATCACTAGCAGTGTCATACAATGCTGTCACAAATCACTAGCAGTAGCATACAATGCTATCACAAATCACTATCAGTATCATACAATGCTGTCACAAAACACTAGCAGTGTCATAAAATGCTGTCACAAATCACTAGCAGTATCATACAATGCTATCACAAATCACTAGCAGTATCATACAATGCTATCACAAATCACTAGCAGTATCATACAATGCTGTCACAAATCACTAGCAGTGTCATACAATGATGTCCCAAATCACTAGCAGTGTCATACAATGATGTCACAAATCACTAGCAGTATCATACAATGCTATCACAAAACACTAGCAGTATTATACAATGCTATCACAAATCACTAGCAGTGTCATACAATGATGTCACAAATCACTAGCAGTATCATACAATGCTATCACAAAACACTAGCAGTATCATACAATGCTATCACAAATCACTAGCAGTATCATACAATGCTGTCACAAAACACTAGCAGTATCATACAATGCTGTCACAAAACACTAGCAGTATCATACAATGCTTTCACTAATTACTATTAGTGTCATACAGTGAGTTCACAATCACTAGCAGAAACATAAAATGTGCTCACACATTACTATTAATGTCATACAGTGAGCTCACAATCACTAGCAGTATCCTACAATGCTGTCACAAATCACTAGCAGTATCATACAATGCTTTCACAAATTACTATTAGTGTCATACAGTGAGTTCACAATCACTAGCAGAAACATACAATGTGCTCACACATTACTATTAATGTCATACAGTGAGCTCACAATCACTAGCAATATCCTACAATGCTTTTACAAATAACTATTAGTGTTATACAATGAGCTCACAATCACTAGCAGTATCATACAATGATGTCACAAATCACTATCAATATCATACAATGCTGTCACAAATTACTATTAGTGTCATACAGTGAGCTCACAGTCACTAGCAGTATCATACAATGCTTTCATAAATTACTATTAGTGTCATACAGTGTGCTCCCTAATCACTAGCAGTATCACAAAAAAGCTGTCACAAATTACTAATAGGGTCATACCGTGAGCTCACAATCACTACCAGTATCATACAATGCTTTCACAAATTACTATTAGTGTCATACAGTGAGCTCACTAATCACTAGCAGTAACACAAAATGCTTTCACAAATGACTATTAGTGTCATACAGTGAGCTCACAATCACTAGCAGTATCATACAATGCTGTCACAAATCACTAGCAGTATCATACAATGCTGTCACAAATCAGTAGCAGTGTCATACAATGCTGTCACATATCACTAGCAGTATCATAAATTGCTTTCACAAATCACTATCAGTATTATACAATGCTGTAACAAATCACTAGCAGTGAAATACAATGCTGTCACAAATCACTAGCAGTATCATACAATGCTGTCACAAAACACTAGCAGTATCATAAATTGCTTTCTTAAATCACTATCAGTATTATACAATGCTTTCACAAATTACTATTAGTGTCATACAGTGAGCTCATTATTCACTAGCAGTAACATGCAATGCTTTCACAAATTACTATTAGTGTCATACAATTAGCTCACAATCTCTTGCAGTAACATACAATGCTTTCACAGATTAATATTAGTGTCATACAGTAAGTTCACAATCACTAGCAGTATCTTACAATGCTGTTACAAATCACTAGCAGTATCATAAAATGCTGTCACAAATCACTAGCAATGTCATACAATGCTGTCACAAATCACTAGCAGTGTCATACAATGCTTTCACAAATTACAAGCAGTATCATACAATGCTATCACAAATTACAAGCAGTATCATACAATGCTATCACAAAACACTAGCAGTATCATACAATGCTGTCACAAATCACTAGAAGTATCATAGAATGCTGTCACAAATCGCTAGCAGTATCATACAATGCTTTAACAAATCACTAGGAGTATCATACAATGCTTTAACAAATCTCTAGCAGTATCATACAATGGGTTAACAAATTACTAGCAGTATCATACAATGCGTTAACAAATTACTATTTGTCAGGGATTTTTCCCTGTTTTGTTTGCCATGTGCTGCTGGCAGCCATTTTACTCACCTCTCTTGCTGACTATGGTGCATTGTGGGGGATGCTGCTCATTTCCTGCACTTCCTTTTATGGCCAGACTGGTGTGCATCATCCGTGTGAGACAGGATGCAGTCTCAGAATTGTGATGTCATCACTTATTATTTAAAGGGCCTCTGTTCAGTATGCTTTGCCTTTGCGTTGTCTCAGACCTGTTTGTGAGAGTTCCTGTGTGTTACCTGGCTGCCTGACGTCCTTCCTGGTTCCTGATCCCTGGCTTGTTCTGGACTCTGCTGTTTTCCTTGTTCCTGATTCCGGCTCATCTGACTATTCGCTTTGGCTCCTGACTCGGCTCGTCTGACTACTAGCTCTGGTTTTCACTCCTGGCTTGTTATTTGACTTGTGGACTTTTTATTATTTTTTTGCTATTAATAAAGGTGTGATTATTTTTGCATTTCTCGTCTCAGTCTGATTCCTGGCCCCCTGACATTACGCAAAGGCCATGAATCCTGATGGTGCTAATAATCCACCTTTACCTGCCATCATTTCCAGGATGGATGTACTGGGTTACCGCTTGGTTCAATTTGCACTAGCCCTGCAAACCCTGCTGACTCACACTGCCCATTTTGACCAAAGTGTCCCGCAAGTTATGGCTGCTCCTGTTTCCGCTGCTGCACCTATGCCTACCAGGAGCATGTCCGGTTATGCACCTCTACTTCAGTGATATGGAGGTGATCCTATTCAGTGCAGAGGGTTTTTGAACCAGATGGGCATTTACTTTGAGATGTTACCTCAGGCGTTTCCCTCTGACAGATCTAAGGTGAGATTTCTTATCTCGTTACTCTCTGACACAGCTCTTGTCTGGGCTAATCTATTGTGGGAGACTAATAAACCTGTGATTTCAAATTACCCTGAATTTGTGGCCTCCTTTCGAAGGATATTTGATGTTCTGGCTTGCTACTCCTCTGCTGCTAAATGACTCATGTCCATTCAGCAAGATACAAGATCTGTTGCTCAGTATGCTATTTAGTTCCGTACGCTTGCCGCAGAGGTAGGTTGGAACAATGAAGCCCTTGTTGCCGCCTTCATTCATGGGCTCTCTGATGTGATTAAAGACAAAGTTGCTGCCAGAGATTTACCAGAGGATCTCGACGCATTGGTGTCTTGTTTGATCCTAATTGACATCAGATACAGAGAGAGGCCCTCTTTCAAGGAGCGCTTGCGGAAGCCTCCTGTTCCGTTGTCTCCTATGTGTTCATTCCCACTCATGCCTCCCTCTCCTCCCATGCCTCCTAGTCCAAAGTCACCAGGTACTGCTGAGCCAAAGCAGTTGGGATTTACGCGTCTCTCCACGGTGGAGAGGGCCTTTAATAGGAGGGAGGGGCTCTGCCTCTATTGTGGGTTACAGGGCCACCTTTTGAAGTCTTGTCCAACACGGCCGGGAAATGCTCACACCAAAGGTCCTGTCGGGGGCAGACCTTGGGTGGTTTATCTTCATCTCTGGAACTGCTTAAGGAGAAACCTTTGGTCATGGTTGTCCTTTCCTGGGTGGACTCCTCCATAGTCACTCAGGCTCTTGTTGACTCCGGTGCTGCAGGCTATTTCATTGACAGTGCTTTTGTATCAAAGCACTCCATTCCTGTTTTGCCTCGGTCCATTCCGCTTGCTATTGAGGCCATTGATGGCAGGCCCCTTCAGCCCGCACTTGTTACTCACAAAACTGCTCTGTTGTCCATGGCTGTTGGGGCTCTCCATTTTAAAACCCTCCAGTTCCAGGTGATAAACTCTCCACATTTTCCGGTTGTTCTGGGTTATCCCTGGCTCCAAAAGCACAATCCCAGTCTTGACTGGCACAGGTCCGAAATTTTGTCGTGGTCCCCGCAATGTATTTCCACTTGTCTTTGGAAACCAGTTAAAGTCTTGTGCACTTCTTTGGTATCTCAATTGCCAGAGGAGTACCGAGAGTTCCTAGACGGTTTTGACAAGGTGCATGTCGGTACGTTACCTCCTCACCGGTCTTACAATTGTGCCATAGACCTGCACCCCGGAGCCATTACTCCTCGGGGCCGGATGTACCTCTGTCTGTTGCAGAGAATTGTGCTATGGAGGAGTATGTTGCCGATTGGTCTGAACTGTTACATTGGGCAGATTTTGCTCGTAACAGTGCTATTAATGCTTCCTCCAAGTTATCCCCGTTCATGGTGAATTATGGGTTTCAACCATCCTTGTTGCCCGATTCATTCATGTCTCAGTGTATTCCGGCTTTGGAGGAGCATCTCCGGCAACTCTGTTCCATGTGGGTGCAGATTCAGGATTGCCTTCATCGTTCTATGCAGTGCCAAAAGTTCCAGGCTGATCGTAGGCGTCTGCCTGCACCTTCCTACCAGGTTGGTGAGAGAGTTTGGCTGTCCTCCCGCAACTTGAACCTTCGTGTGCCTTTCAATAAACTGACTCCCCGTTATGTTGGTCCTTTTCGAATACACCGATGGGTCAATCCTGTGGCCTATGCTCTTGACCTTCCTCCTGCAATGTGCATCTCCAATGTTTTTCATGTCTCCCTCTTGAAACCATTGGTTTGTAATCAGTTTACCACTGTGTTGCCTCATCCCCATCCTATCTTTGTTGACAGCCATAAGGAGTATGAGGTCAGCAGCATTATTGACTCTCGTATGTCCAGGGGCCGTGTACAGTATTTGGTTCACTGGAGGGGCTACGGTCTGGAGGAGCGTTCTTGAGTTCCTTCCTCTGATGTTCATGCTCCCGCCCTCCTCCGTGCCTTCCATGCCCGTTTCCCCAATAAGCCTTTTGTCCTCCCGCGGGAGAGGGCTCATTGAGGGGAGGGTACTGTCAGGGTTTTTTCCCTGTTATGTTTGCCATGTGCTGCTGGCAGCCATTTTACTCACCTCTCTTGCTGACTATGGTGCATTGTGGGGGATGCTGCTCATTTCCTGCACTTCCTTTTATGGTCAGACTAGTGTGCATCATCCGTGTGAGACAGGATGCAGTCTCAGAATTGTGATGTCATCACTTATTATTTAAAGGGCCTCTGTTCAGTATGCTTTGCCTTTGCGTTGTCTCAGACCTGTTTGTGAGAGATCCTGTGTATTACCTGGCTGCCTGACGTCCTTCCTGGTTCCTGATCCCTGGCTTGTTCCTGACTCTGCTGTTTTTCCTTGTTCCTGATTCCGGCTCATCTGACTATTCGCTTTGGCTCCTGACTCGGCTCGTCTGACTACCAGCTCTGGTTTTGACTCCTGGTTTGTTATTTGACTTGTGGACGTTTTATTTTTTTTTTGCTATTAATAAAGGTGTGATTATTTTTGCACTTCTCGTCTCAGTCTGATTCCTGGCACCCTGACACTATAAGTGTCATACAGTGAGCTCAAAATCACTAGCAGTATCATACAATGCTGTAACAAATTACTATTAGTGTCATACAGTGAGCTCACTAATCACTAGCAGTATCATACAATGCTGTCACAAATTACTATTAGTGTCATACAGTGAGCTCACTAATCAATACACAGTATCATACAATGTTTTCACAAATTACTATTAGTGTCATGCAGTGAGCTCACAGTCACTAGCAGTATCATACAATGCTTTCACAAATTACTATTAGTGTCATACAGTGAGCTCACTAATCACAAGCAGTATCATACAATACGTTCACAAATTACTATTAGTGTCATACAGTGAGCTCACAATCACTAGCGGTATCTTACAATACTGTCACAAATCACTAGCAGTATCATACACTGCTGTCACAAATCACTAGCAGTGTCATGCAATGCTGTCACAAATCACTAGCAGTATCATAAATTGCTTTCACAAATCACTATTAGTATCATACAATTGTGAATCAAGAAGTGATACCAGCGCTCAATTGGAACAGAGTATAAATTAGAAACTTGGAGATAGTGAATATATATGTATATCCTATTTTTTGGGGGGCGTAAGTATTGTGCAGCATGAACTAATGATTCAGTGTACCCCTAACACTGATGGAATTGTTGTAAGCAAGAGTCTTAATCAATACAAATGTACAAAAGGCAGAATACTACCCAATCATAAACATAAACTTAATTTTGCTTAAACATAAGCAAAAATAAACATATAAATACTAGAATCTTGATAAAAAGTTCATATGGCAAGTCCTTATTGAAGATAAGTATAACAATAGTGATGAAAAATAGAAGAATGGGTGTCTCCTTACCGGAGTTTACCTCAATCGTATGAGGTAACGTATAATCATCCACCAAATATCTGTTCCCTCCTTTCTGGTCAGTAATGTATTCCCATCAGGGATGGATTTATGATGTTGAAGAAATCCGTTGTTCTGTGCGATTTTGTGTATGGTACTTGTCTATTCTGAAACTTCCAGGACTTGGAGTGTCGATGCCTTGGTGTCTCCCCCGGAGTAATGTACTTCTATCGTGGCCTCAGGACTCCAGAAACTCAGAGGAGTATAATGAAGAAAAAGAAAGAGTACATAGCGTAATATTGTTTAAACATTAATTTATTTCAAACAACAATGATAAGAAATGCACTCACATGTAAAAACCTCAATCAGTTATGAGGTAAGAAAATAGCATATACATATATTTATACACCTTGGTTGGGTGTGTGGTTGATGAGTTCAGTAGAATTGCGTGTTGAAAAGGAATTGCTGATATTCCCCAATAGTGAAAAAACTCTTCCAGAGGGTATATGTCTGGATCCAAGTGTCAATCTAATATATACAATGTATTCTCAAGACACAAAGATATAAAAACCTATAAGCACACTTCTCATGTGTCAGATGTTACTTGCATATTGGAGCAATGTCTTTAGTAAGAACGGTAAAAACGTATTTTAAAATTAACTCAATGTTTAAAAACAGGTGAAACAATCCTAGTAGGATTCAATACGGCATGAGTCAAAGGCAGGGTAGTGGCAGACTGTATGTAGTTAGTAAGCTCTTAGTCAAAGTCTGCTACAGGAACTAACACGTACCCAAAAACAAGCCGTTCACACTCATAAGTGAATGAAAAAACTGCACTGCCACACTTTGTAAATAATCGTACGCGTTTCAAAGTTTTGGTAATAGTTCTTCGTCAGAGGCTGGTATCATACAATGCTTTCACAAATTACTAGCAGTATCATAACTATTAGTGTCATAAAGTGAGCTCAAAATCACTAGCAGTATCATACAATGCTTTCACAAATTACTATTAGTGTCATACAGTGAGCTCACTAATCACTAGCAGTATCATACAATGCTTTCACAAATTTCTATTAGTGTCCTACTGTGAGCTCACAATCACTAGCAGTATCATACAATGTGCTCACAAATTACTGTTAGTGTCATACAGTGAGCTCACTAATCAATACACAATATCATACAATGCTTTCACAAATGACAATAAGTGTTATACAGTGAGCTCACAATAACTAGCAGTATCATACAATGCTTTCACAAATTACTGTCAGTGTCATACAGTGAGCTCACAATCACTAGCAGCAACATACAATGCTTTCACAAAGTACAATTAGTGTCATACAGTGAGCTCACAATCACTAGAAGTATCATACAATGCTGTCACAAATCATTAGCAGTGTCATACAATGCTGTCACAAATCACTAGCAGTGTCATAAAATGCTGTCACAAATCAGTAGCAGTATCATAAATTGCTTTCACAAATCACTATCAGTATCATACAATGCTTTCACAAATTACTATGTGTCATACAGTAAGCTCACAATCACTAGCAGTATCATACAATGCTGTCACAAATTACTATTAGTGTCATACAGTGACCTCACAATCACTAGAAGTATCATACAATGCTTTCACAAATTACTATTAGTGTCATACAGTGAGCTCACAATCACTAGCAGTAGCATACAATGCTGTCACAAATTACTATTAGTGTCAAACAGTGAGCTCACAATCACTAGCAGTATCATACAATGCTGTCACAAATTACTATTAGTGTCATACTGTGACCTCACAATCACTAGCAGTATCATACAATGCTTTCACAAATTACTATTAGTGTCATACAGTGAGCTCACAATCAATAGCAGTAACATACAATGCCTTTACAAATTACTATTAGTGTGATACAGTGAGCTCACTAATCTCTAGCAGTATCACACAATGCTGTCACAAATCACTAGCAGTGTAATACAATGCATTCACAAATTACTAACAGTATCATACAATGCTGTCACAAAACACTAGCAGTATCATAAAATGCTTTCATAAATTTCAAGCAGTATCATACAATGCTCTCACAAAACACTAGCAGTATCATACAATGCTGTCACAAATTACTAGCAGTATCATACAATGCTTTCACAAATCACTAGCAGTATTATACAATGATGTCACAAATTACTATTAGTGTCATACAGTGAGCTCAAAATCACTAGCAGTATCATAAAATGCTGTCACAAATTACTATTGGTGTCATACAGTGAGCTCACAATCACTAGCAGTATCATACAATGATGTCACAAATTACTATTAGTGTCATACAGTGAGCTCAAAATCACTAGCAGTATCATACAATGCTGTCACAAATTACTATTAGTGTCATACAGTGAGCTCAATAATCACTAGCAGCGTCATACAATGCTGTCACAAATTACTATTAGTGTCATACAGTGAGCTCACTAATCACTAGCAGTATCATACAATGATGTCACAAATTACTATTAGTGTCATACAGTGAGCTCAAAATCACTAGAAGTATCATACAATGCTGTAACAAATTACTATTGGTGTCATACAGTGAGCTCACTAATCACTAGCAGTATCATACAATGCTGTCACAAATTACTATTAGTGTCATACAGTGAGCTCACTAATCAATACACAGTATCATACAATGTTTTCACAAATTACTATTAGTGTCATGCAGTGAGCTCACAGTCACTAGCAGTATCATACAATGCTTTCACAAATTACTATTAGTGTCATACAGTGAGCTCACAATCACTAGCAGTATCATACAATGATGTCACAAATTACTATTAGTGTCATACAGTGAGCTCACTAATCACAAGCAGTATCATACAATACGTTCACAAATTACTATTAGTGTCATACAGTGAGCTCACAATCACTAGCGGTATCTTACAATACTGTCACAAATCACTAGCAGTATCATACACTGCTGTCACAAATCACTAGCAGTGTCATGCAATGCTGTCACAAATCACTAGCAGTATCATAAATTGCTTTCACAAATCACTATTAGTATCATACAATTGTGAATCAAGAAGTGATACCAGTGCTAAATTGGAACAGAGTATAAATTAGAAACTTGGAGATAGTGAATATATATGTATATATATATATATAGCCCAGTATGTTGTTGGATCAATATATGTGAAATCCTATTTTTTGGGGGGGCGTAAGTATTGTGCAGCATGAACTAATGATTCAGTGTACCCCTAACACTGATGGAAATGTTGTAAGCAAAAGTGTTAATCAAAAGAAATTCAGCGCCACCAATACAAATGTACAAAAGGCAGAATAATACCCAATCATAAACATAAACTTAATTTTGCTTAAACATAAGCAAAAATAAACATATAAATACTAGAATCTTGATAAAAAGTTCATATGGCAAGTCCTTATTGAAGATAAGTATAACAATAGTGATGAAAAATAGAAGAATGGGTGTCTCCTTACTGGAGTTTACCTCAATCGTATGAGGTAACGTATAATCATCAACCAAATATCTGTTCCCTCCTTTCTGGTCAGTAATGTATTCCCATCAGGGATGGATTTATGATGTTGAAGAAATCCATTGTTCTGTGCGATCTTGTGTATGGTACTTGTCTATTCTGAAACTTCCAGGACTTGGAGTGTCGATGCCTTGGTGTCTCCCCCGGAGTATGGTACGTCTATCGTGGCCTCAGGACTCCAGAAACTCAGAGGAGTATAATGAAGAAAAAGAAAGAGTACATAGCGTAATATTGTTTAAACATTAATTTATTTCAAACAACAATGATAAGAAATGCACTCACATGTAAAAACCTCAATCAGTTATGAGGTAAGAAAATAGCATATACATATATTTATACACCTTGGTAGGGTGTGTGGTTGATGAGTTCAGTAGAATTGCGAGTTGAAAAGGAATTGCTGATATTCCCCAATAGTGAAAAAACCCTTCCAGAGGGTATATATCTGGATACAAGTGTCAATCTAATATAGTCAATGTATTCTCAAGACACAAAGATATAAAAACGTATAAGCACACTTCTCATGTGTCAGATGTTACTTGCATATTGGAGCAATGTCTTTAGTAAGAACGGTAAAAACTTACTTTAAAATTAACTCAATGTTTAAAAACAGGTGAAACAATCCTAGTAGGATTCAATACGGCGTGAGTCAAAGGAAGGGTAGTGGCAGACTGTATGTAGTTAGTAAGCTCTAAGTCAAGGTCTGCTACAGGAACTAACACGTACCCAAAAAAAAGCCGGTCACACTCGTAAGTGAATGAAAAAACTGCACTGCCACACTTTGTAAATAATCTTACGCGTTTCGAAAGTTTTGGTAATACTTCTTCGTCAGAGGCTGGTATCATACAATGCTTTCACAAATTACTAGCAGTATCATAACTATTAGTGTCATAAAGTGAGCTCACAATCACTAGCAGTATCATACAATGCTTTCACAAATTACTATTAGTGTCATACAGTGAGCTCACTAATCACTAGCAGTATCATACAATCGGATAGATTTAGAGTTTTGTCGGTAACGACCCGCATAGCTAACGCTGGTTTTTTTCCCCCCGCACCTTTTAAATACCAATCAGCCAATCATATTGAGCTCGCATTCTATTGGCTGATCGGAACAGCCAATAGAATGCAAGCTCAATCTGATTGGCTGATTGGATCAGCCAATCGGATTGAACTTGAATCTGATTGGCTGATTCCATCAGCCAATCAGAATTTTCCTACCTTAATTCCGATTGGCTGATAGAATCCTATCAGCCAATCGGAATTCGAGGGACGCCATCTTGGATGACGTCCCTTAAAGGAACTTTCATTCTGTGTTAGGACGTTGGAAGAAGAGGATGGATCCGCGCTGGAGGTCTTGAAGATGGAGCCGCTCGTCGTCGGATGGAAAAAGATAGAAGATGCCGCTTGGATGAAGATGTCTACCGGTCCGTATCTCCTCTTCTGCCCGGATAGGATAAAGACTTCTGCCGCTCCGGATGTCTTCTTTTGGTCCCGCGGTGCCCGGTTGGGTGAAGACAACTCAAGGTAGGGAGATCTTCAGGGGCTTAGTGTTAGGTTTATTTAAGGGGGGTTTGGGTTAGATTAGGGGTATGTGGGTGGTGGGTTGTAATGTTGGGGGGGGGTATTGTATATTTTTTTTTACAGGCAAAAGAGCAGAATTCTTTGGGGCATGCCCCGCAAAAGGCCCTTTTAAGGGCTGGTAAGGTAAAAGAGCTTTTCTATTTTTATTTTAGAATAGGGTAGGGCATTTTTTTATTTTGGGGGGCTTTGTTATTTTATTAGGGGGCTTATAGTAGGTGTAATTAGCTTAAAATTGTTGTAATCTTTTTCTAATGTTTGTAAATTATTTAAAATTTATTTTTTGTAACTTAGTTCTTTTTTTATTTTTTGTAACTTAGTTCTTTTTTTATTTTTTGTACTTTAGTTAGTGTATTTATTTGTATTTAATTAATTTATTGATAGTGTAGTGTTAGGTTTAATTGTAACTTAGGTTAGGATTTATTTTACAGGTAATTTTGTAATTATTTTAACTAGGTAGCTATTAAATAGTTATTAACTATTTAATAGCTATTGTACCTGGTTAAAATAAATACAAAGTTACCTGTAAAATAAATATAAATCCTAAAATAGCTACAATATAATTATAATTTATATTGTAGCTATATTAGGATTTATTTTACAGGTAAGTATTTAGCTTTAAATATGAATAATTTATTTAATAAGAGTTAATTTATTTCGTTAGATTTAAATTATATTTAACTTAGGGGGGTGATAGTGTTAGGGTTAGACTTAGCTTTAGGGGTTAATAAATTTATTAGAGTAGCCGTGAGGTCCGGTCGGCAGATTAGGGGTTAATACTTGAAGTTAGGTGTCGGTCATGTTAGGTAGGGCAGATTAGGGGTTAATACTATTTATTATAGGGTTATTGAGGCGGGAGTGAGGCGGATTAGGGGTTAATAACTTTATTATAGTAGCGATGAGGTCCGGTCGGCAGATTAGGGGTTAATAAGTGTAGGTAAGGTAGCGGCGACGTTGGGGGCGGCAGATTAGGGGTTAATAAATATAATATAGGGGTCGGCGGTGTTAGGGGCAGCAGATTAGGGGTACATAGGGATAACGTAGGTTGCGGCGGTGTGCGGTCGGCAGATTAGGGGTTAAAAAAATTTAATAGAGTGGCGGCGATGTGGGGGGTCCTCGGTTTAGGGGTACATAGGTAGTTTATGGGTGTTAGTGTACTTTAGAGCACAGTAGTTAATAGCTTTATGAACCGGCGTTAGCCGAGAAAGCTCTTAACTCCTGGCTTTTTGCTGCGGCTGGAGTTTTGTCGTTAGATTTCTAACGCTCACTTCAGCCAAGACTCTAAATACCAGCGTTAGAAAGATCCCATTGAAAAGATAGGATACGCAAATGGCGTAGGGGGATCTGCGGTATAGAAAGGTCACGGCTGGAAAGTGAGCGTTAGACCCTTTCCTGACTGACTCTAAATACCAGCGGTAGCCCAAAACCAGCGTTAGGAGCCCCTAACGCTGGTTTTGACGGCTAACGCCAAACTCTAAATCTAGGCGAATGCTTTCACAAATTTCTATTAGTGTCCTACTGTGAGCTCACAATCACTAGCAGTATCATATAATGTGCTCACAAATTACTATTAGTGTCATACAGTGAGCTCACTAATCAATACACATTATCATACAATGCTTTCACAAATGACTATAAGTGTTATACAGTGAGCTCACAATCACTAGCAGTATCAAACAATGCTTTCACAAATTACTGTCAGTGTCATACAGTGAGCTCACTAATCACAAGAAGTATCATACAATGTGTTCACAAATTACTATTAGTGTCATGCAGTGAGCTCACAATCACTAGCAGCAACATACAATGCTTTCACAAATTACTATTAGTGTCATACAGTGAGCTCACAATCACTAGAAGTATCATGCAATGCTGTCACAAATCACTAGCAGTGTCATACAATGCTGTCACAAATCAGTAGCAGTATCATAAATTGCTTTCACAAATCACTATCAGTATCATACACTGCTTTCACAAATTACTAGCAGTATCATTCAATGATTTCACAAATTACTATTAGTGTCATACAGTGAGCTCACTAATCACTAGCAGTAACATACAATGCTTTCACAAATTACTATTAGTGTCATACAGTGAGCTCACAATCACTAGCAGTATCATACAATGCTTTCACAAATTACTATTAGTGTCATACAGTGGGCTCACAATCACTAGCAGTAGCATACAATGCTTTCACAAATTACTATTAGTGTCATACAGTGAGCTCACAATCACTAGCAGTATCATACAATGCTGTCACAAATTACTATTAGTGTCATACAGTGACCTCACAATCACTAGCAGTATCATACAATGCTTTCACAAATTACTATTAGTGTCACACAGAGCTCACAATCACTAGCAGTAGCATACAATGCTTTAACAAATTACTATTAGTGTCATATAGTAAGCTCACTAATCACTAGCAGTATCATACAATGCTGTCACAAATCACTAGCAGTCTAATACAATGCTTTCACAAATTACTAGCAGTATCATACAATGATGTCACAAAACACTAGCAGTATCATACAATGCTGTCACAAAACACTAGCAGTATCATACAATGTTGTCACAAATTACTAGCATTATAATGCAATGCTTTCACAAATCACTAGCAGTATCATACAATGCTGTCATAAATCACTAGCATTATAATGCAATGCTTTCACAAATCACTAGCAGTATCATACAATGCTTTTACAAATCACTAGCAATATTATACAATGCTGTCACAAATTACTATTAGTGTCATACAGTGAGCTCAAAATCAGTAGCAGTATCATACAATGCTGTCACAAATTACTATTAGTGTCATACAGTGAGCTCACTAATCACTAGCAGTATCATACAATGATGTCACAAATTACTATTAGTGTCATACAGTGAGCTCACTAATCACTAGCAGTATCATACAATGATGTCACAAATTACTATTAGTGCCATACAGTGAGCTCAAAATCACTAGCAGTATCATACAATGCTTTCACAAATTACTATTAGTGTCATACATTGAGCTCACAATCACTAGCAGTATCATACAATGCTTTCACAAATTACTAGTAATGTCATACAGTGATCTCACTAATCACTAGCAGTATCATAAAATGCTGTCACAAATTACTATTGGTGTCATACAGTGAGCTCACAATCACTAGCAGTATCATACAATGATGTCACAAATTACTATTAGTGTCATACAGTGAACTCGCAATCACTAGCAGTATCATACAATGTGTTCACAAATTACTATTAGTGTCATACAGTGAGCTCACAATCACTAGCAGAATCTTACAATGCTGTCACAAATCACTAGCAGTGTCATACAATGCTGTCACAAATCACTAGCAGCATCATAAATTGCTTTCACAAATAACTATCAGTATCATAAAATGTTTTCACAAATTACTAGCAGTATCATACAATGCTGTCATAAATTACTATTAGTGTCATACAGTGAGCTCACTAATCACAAGCAGTATCATACAATGCATTCACAAATTACTATAAGTGTCATACAGTGAGCTCACAATCACTAGCGGTATCTTACAATGCTGTCACAAATTATTGGCAGTATCATACAATGCTGTCACAAATCACTAGCAGTGTCATACAATGCTGTCACAATTTACTAGCAGTATCATTCAATGATTTCACAAATTACTATTAGTGTCATACAGTGAGCTCACTAATCACTAGCAGTAACATACAATGCTTTCACAAATTACTATTAGTGTCATACAGTGAGCTCACTAATCACTAGGAGTATCATACAATGCTTTCACAAATTACTATTAGTGTCATACAGTGAGCTCACTAACCACTAGCAGTAACATACAATGCTTTCACAAATTACTGTTAGTGTCATACAGTTAGCTCACAATCACTAGCAGTATCATACAATGTGCCCACAAATTACTATTACGGTCATACAGTGAGCTCACTAATCACTAGCAGTAACAAACAATGCTGTCACAAATTACTATTAGTGTCATGCAGTGAGCTCACAATCACTAGCAGTATCATACAATGCTGTCACAAATTACTATTAGTGTCATACAGTGAGCTCACAATCACTAGCAGTATCATACAATGCTGTCACAAATCACTAGCAGTGTTATACAATGCTGTCACAAATCACTAGCAGTGTCATAAAATGCTGTCACAAATCAGTAGCAGTATCATAAATTGCTTTCACAAATCACTATCAGTATCATACAATGCTTTCACAAATTACTAGCAGTATCATTCAATGATTTCACAAATTACTATTAGTGTCATACAGTGAGCTCACTAATCACTAGCAGTAACATACAATGCTTTCACAAATTACTATTAGTGTCATACAGTGAGCTCACAATCACTAGCAGTATCATACAATGCTTTCACAAATTACTATTAGTGTCATACAGTGGGCTCACAATCACTAGCAGTAGCATACAATGCTTTCACAAATTACTATTAGTGTCATACAGTGAGCTCACAATCACTAGCAGTATCATACAATGCTGTCACAAATTACTATTAGTGTCATACAGTGACCTCACAATCACTAGCAGTATCATACAATGCTTTCACAAATTACTATTAGTGTCACACAGAGCTCACAATCACTAGCAGTAGCATACAATGCTTTAACAAATTACTATTAGTGTCATATAGTAAGCTCACTAATCACTAGCAGTATCATACAATGCTGTCACAAATCACTAGCAGTCTAATACAATGCTTTCACAAATTACTAGCAGTATCATACAATGATGTCACAAAACACTAGCAGTATCATACAATGCTGTCACAAAACACTAGCAGTATCATACAATGTTGTCACAAATTACTAGCATTATAATGCAATGCTTTCACAAATCACTAGCAGTATCATACAATGCTGTCATAAATCACTAGCATTATAATGCAATGCTTTCACAAATCACTAGCAGTATCATACAATGCTTTTACAAATCACTAGCAATATTATACAATGCTGTCACAAATTACTATTAGTGTCATACAGTGAGCTCAAAATCAGTAGCAGTATCATACAATGCTGTCACAAATTACTATTAATGTCATACAGTGAGCTCACTAATCACTAGCAGTATCATACAATGCTGTCACAAATTACTATTAGTGTCATACAGTGAGCTCACTAATCACTAGCAGTATCATACAATGATGTCACAAATTACTATTAGTGCCATACAGTGAGCTCAAAATCACTAGCAGTATCATACAATGCTTTCACAAATTACTATTAGTGTCATACATTGAGCTCACAATCACTAGCAGTATCATACAATGCTTTCACAAATTACTAGTAATGTCATACAGTGATCTCACTAATCACTAGCAGTATCATACAATGCTGTCACAAATTACTATTGGTGTCATACAGTGAGCTCACAATCACTAGCAGTATCATACAATGATGTCACAAATTACTATTAGTGTCATACAGTGAACTCGCAATCACTAGCAGTATCATACAATGTGTTCACAAATTACTATTAGTGTCATACAGTGAGCTCACAATCACTAGCAGTATCTTACAATGCTGTCACAAATCCCTAGCAGTGTCATACAATGCTGTCACAAATCACTAGCAGCATCATAAGGGGAATGAAAGGTAGCAGAGTCTCCTGTAATGGAGTTAAGGGATGAGCTGACAGGCTAGTGGAAAATCCCAGTGTAGTGTAGTAGCAACAATGTTGCAAAGTGAGGGGAGGTCTTAGGCTCACCTAATATAAACGAAGTTCTGGAACAATCTGGCCTCTTCCACCTGGGATTTTGCAAGGAGAAAGTTTTGCCATTCTTCAAGCGAAAATGTCTAGATCTAAGAGAAGTGCTGCGGTGCCCATTCGCTTCAGGGAGTCCCCTGGGAGATCCTTGAGGAGTGCACCTGTAATTGAAGAGGAGGATGAGGATGTGGTGCCACCAACTCCGGAGAAAACAAGGCCAGTATCATCTGCTTTAACTCCTAATGTTGTGGTCACTAACCCCCCGGCCCCTGAACTTGCACCCGCCGGGCCCGGTACTGTGATGGTTGCGGGACAGGCGGGTGCAGTGAGCGCTGGCCCATCCGGCCTAGACACGGCTTTGGAGGCAGGCCTGGGGGCCCTTACGGCCTCCGGAATGTCGCCGGAGGCGGCGGCGGCCATAGTGGGCATGTTTAAGGCCCTCACGGCCGCCGTTCTGCCTCCGGTGGCAAGCCGGGTGGAACCGGGGCCTACCGCCCCTCATTATCCCCCTCAAGTGGGCCAGGGGCCTAGCGACCCTCATCAGGCAGGGCCCAGTATTGTAAATCATCCGGCCGGGTCCCTAGGGCCCGGCCCGGATGCCTCATTGGTGGCTCAGTCGGCTACTGGAGCGGGGCCTGCGGGTCCTCGCCCACTCACCGGACCGCCGCTATCATTGGTGGCTCAGTCGGAGCCTGCAACTACCAGTGCAGGCTCCGGTTGCGGCCTTGCGTCCGCCGCGTCCATTTCCGGCCGGTCAGGTGACACGCGTGACGTCACTTCCGGCGCCGCGGTAGTCACACGGCCGGAACCTGGATCAGAGGGACACATCCAGCGAGCGCGCAAGAGGCCTAGCCGGGTACTCTCCACAGGTGAGGGGGGAGTATCCGGGCGGGCCTGCTCCGCTGCGCGACACTCTGCAATAGCTAGCAATGCAAACAGAGCAAGTCCCTTACAGAGGGGCCGCGGCGCGCAGAGAGGGAGGCTCAGGGGGTCCAGTGTTAGCAAGCAGGCTTATGGGAGAGCTAGAAGCGCATTGCTGGAGCGCCAGTGGTATAACAGGGGGGGTGCCAGCAGCAACTATGTACCCCAAACAAGGGTGAATGCGCCCACTGATGGGGCACAGGGCGAGTCGCTAGGCACAATAACTGCAGGGGTCCAGGGGGGCAAAGGGCTTGTTGCGGCAGGTGCTCAGAGCGTTCATTCAGTCAGGGAGCGTGTGGTCAGAGAATCCCCCTATGTGGCAGGGCCAGCGAATGAATGGAGTGGTGATATGAATGACGAGAGGGCTAGAGGGGTCCCAGACAGGGCCGGGGGCAGTACTTCTACCCCGATTGGGGGCGGCAGTCAAGGGGGACACACGGCTGGCCTGGATACTCCCCTCTCGTTTGTTTCTCCCCCACAGGACATGGTGCCTACACCGCAGAGGACAGAGGGCCCGGGTACAACGGGAGTAGGACTATCTGTACAGCCGGCAGGCGGATCAGTGGCAGCTGCACCAGGAACATCTACCCCTTCAACATCGGCAGTTGGTGAGAGAAATGTATTTAATTTGTCACGCATCACTGACACCGACTATAGCACTGATTCAGACTCAGATGGTGGGAAGAAATTAGGGCTTAACAGTAAGGGGCAGCGTCGCATGTTCAAAATGTTAAGGCTATTGGTGGCTGAGCGTAATCAGGCTAGAGGTTTAGGTAACATGGAGCAGGCTGCGCCGTTAGCGGGGCAAAGCACGGCGACAATATCCAAGGGCAGTGGCCAGGGAAGCGAGAGCGCTGCGCAGCCGCAGGACATGTCAGTCAGTACCAGGAGGGTGGCATTGCAGGGAGACTCTTATCCCTGCAAGATCCACTGCCTCCATGCACATCTCAAACCCAAGACGGTACAAAAAATCCGCGATCATAAATACGTCAATATGTTCGAGCTGTCCCTTGAGGCGCAGCGAGATAAAGAGCGTAGTGAGGATGGGACTGGGCCAAAGAAGATCCAGCGCCCAGATACATTTGAGGAGTGGAGGAAGTGCTTTAGGGTATTCTCCTCCTGCTACATCGAACAGAGGCCGGAGGCCGCGGTCGATGTAATTAAGTACGCGGAAATCATTGAATGTATCTATAATAGATATGGGGAAGGCATGTGGCGTGCTTATGATAGCGAATTTAGGCGGAAGATGGTCGATAACCCGGTCTTGAACTTTGGGGTAAAAGACTTGGACCTGTGGTCCCTGCTCATACCGGAAAAGGGGGGGGCAGGAGCTCCCTTGCTGCGGTCAGGGCCCCAGAGGCCAACGGGCCCCATCAAGCGGAGAGGCAGGGAGTGCTGGAAATACAATGAGAAGCAGTGTGACAAAGGAGCTTCCTGTTCCTTTCGGCACGCTTGCATGTACTGCAGCGGTCAACACCCAGGTGTTGAATGCCCGAAGCGGAGGGACGGAGGAGCTTTCCGTGGGGCAAAATCGGGGGGGGCTGGACAAAAGAGCTCCAACACCCCTGAAGCTGGACGCCATTAGACCTTGGCTGGCGGCCTACCCAGACAGGGTGTCGGCTGCCAACCTACTAGCGGGGATTGGCGAAGGTTTCAAGATACCAACATTGGGGTTGGTAATGGGGTCCTCGTCGCACAAGAATCTGAAGTCGGCTTACGAAATGCCGGGTGAAGTTAGGGCGAAACTGAGCAAAGAAATTGCTCTGGGAAGATTTGCTGGTCCATTTGACCAACCTCCCATCCCTGACCTAGTTATTTCCCCTTTAGGGGTGGTTCCCAAAAAGGAACCGGGGAAGTTCCGCCTGATTCAGCATTTGTCCTATCCGAAAGGGGGTTCTGTCAATGACGCAATAGACCCACTGATAAGCTCGGTGTCTTACCAATCGTTTGACCAGGCGTTGGAATTGGTGTTGGCGGCGGGTCCGGGCGCGCTGCTAGCCAAAATGGACATCGAATCTGCCTTTCGGTTACTCCCCATACACCCAGCGTCTTTCAGACTGATGGGGTGTAAATTCGAGGGGAATTATTTTGTAGACAAATGTTTGCCCATGGGTTGCTCGCTATCGTGTGCTTATTTTGAAGAGTTTAGCTCATTCTTGCACTGGGCCATCATCACGGAGGCCGGCGGGGGAATAGTCGCTCATTATCTGGACGACTTCCTGCTGGTTGGCACCGCGGACACACGCGAATGCGATCGACTGATCGCAGTAATGCGTAGGCTAATGTCGAAATTTGGAGTGCCACTGGCTGAGGAAAAAACACAGGGCCCCTGTACAAGACTCACGTACTTGGGGATCGAAATTGACACTGCTGCAAGGCTATGTCGTCTCCCAGCCGATAAGGTGGAAGCAATGCTCGCGGCGGTGCGCAAAGCCAGGGCAGCGAAGAGCATGCCCCTGAGGGAGCTTCAGTCCGTGCTAGGCTTTCTCAATTTTGCGTGCAAAATTATACCCATGGGTCGCGTGTTTAACAGGAGGATGGAAGCTTTACTTTCCAATCCGCACGGCACACGTAAAGTGTCGGTTTCGGAAGACATGCGGGAAGATCTGAAGGTATGGGAACTCTTCCTGCAAGGCTTCAATGGAACACTGCTGTGGCGCGCTCCTAGGGTTTCCAGTCAGACAGTGCACCTGCTGACGGATGCAGCTGGAGCAGCAGGTTATGGCGCCTATTTGGATGGGCAATGGAGCGCCGAGCCATGGCCCTTGGCATGGGTCCGAGCCGGACTGACAAGGAACTTGACACTTCTGGAGCTCTTTCCCATAGTTGTGGCTATGGAGCTCTGGGGGTCGGCGTTAAAGGATCGCTACATAGTGTTTTGGACGGACAACGCTAGCGTTGTTTTCGCCATAAATAGGTTGTCCGCGTCGTCACCGGTAGTTGTTAGGTACTTGCGACAGCTAGTGCTGAGGTGCTTGCAATACAATATTCAGTTTTCCGCGAGGCACGTTCCCGGGGTCAACAACACCCTGGCGGACGCACTCTCGAGGTTTCAATGGGAACAGTTTCGCAGACTGGCCCCTAACGCAGCAGCAGTTGGCTTACCTTGTCCCCACTCTATTTGGCAGTTGGCGGGGCAGGGAGGTCCATAGGGCACCTAGTGAGGGCATCCCTGGCGCAGAACACGTGGAGAGCTTATTCACAGCACTGGGGCGAGTGGGTAAGTTACTGTTACGCACAGGGCGCAGCGCCGGAAAGGGTCTCGAGGGATCTGTTCTTGGAGTGGCTGGCAGAGAAACATGGGCAAGGGACTTCGAAGGGCGCTATATCCAATAGAATAGCTGCAATCTCCTTCTTTTGCAATATGCTAGAGTGGCCCAATATCACAAAAGGTTTCCTGGTGAAGCAAGTGATTAAGGGCTGGGGAAGGCTCGAGGGTAGAGCGAAAGATGCGCGCGAACCTGTCACATTTTGTAGGCTAGCCAGGCTGGTGGACGCAATCGAGGGCATTTGCGTCGAACCCGGCGAAAGAGAACTGTTTCAGTGCGTATTCTCCTTGGCGTTCTTTGCGGCCCTCAGGCCGGGCGAGCTGGTCGCAACCTCAAAGGATGCAATTAACACGGGTATGCAGTTGGCTCATGTCAAATTGGCGGGCGATAATTTGTTATTGTTTATCCCGCACTCGAAGACTGACCAGGAGGGGAAAGGGGTGTGGATCACTCTGACTCCCTCGGCATCAGGCGTCTGCCCGGTTGTGAGTACAAGGGCCTACATGGCGCAGCGACCGCGGGGCCCCGCCCAGTTCTTAGTGCATTCCGACGGATCGAATCTCTCCCGGTACCAGTTTGCAGCGGTGCTCAGAAAGGTAGCGCTTGCAGCAGGTTTGGGGAAGTGTAGAATCACCCCCCATTCCTTCCGAATAGGGGCTGCCACCAGCGCGGCCGCGCTAGGTTGGAAAGGAGATCGCATACAGAAGTTGGGCCGATGGAGGTCCCAATGTTACAAGTCTTACGTGCGCCCTCCAGCTGAGGCCTAGGGGGTATTCGGTGTAGGAGGAAGGAAACTGGCGTTTTACATTTGTTTGGTTGTGTTGTTTAATTTTAGTCTAAGGTGATTGACTATGTAATCCGTTTTTCAGGTGTGGCTACAGGTCCTTCTCGTATCTGGATAATAGGGCACTCCTACGTGCACTGGGCGGCACTGAAGGCCCATTCTCTTCCTGAGGGGCAGCAGTTGGGGATTCCGACGTCTCAGGCATCAATACGGTGGTTGGGCCGTAGAGGCTTACAGTGGGATGGTTTGCCTGCCCTCCTCCAGAATGCCAGACATAGATGGGGACAGCCCCACATCATCCTCCTTCACATGGGGGGAAATGATATAGGGAGTGCACCTGCTCTGGATCTCATCAATGCGATGAGGTCGGATGTCAAGTGGATCTGTACCACGTTTCCGGGGGTTAGGCTGGCCTGGTCCAACATAATCCCCCGGCTGCGTTGGAGATATTTTCCCACACCGAGGATAGCATATAGGGTTAGAAAAAAAGTTAACAGGGAGCTGGGTAGAGCAGTAATAGAGGTAGGGGGTTTTGTGGTCCGCCATGAACTGATCTCAGCGGACAAAAAAGGGCTGTATCGCCCGGACGGGGTGCACCTGTCCGACGAAGGGCTGGCGATCTTCCTGGTGGACCTCAAAACGGCTCTGGTTAGTAATATTTAGCGGGTGGCGGCAAGAGCCCGGTTTATGTGGGAGTGCCTGTCTCTTGTGGCGGGAGGTCGTAGCCATCAACAATTGAGGGCGGAGTCTGTAGAGGTGACAGTCGGGCTAATGGGCGGGGGTGATGTCCTCAGGTCGTGACCTGGGGGGCCCCGCCCCGCGGGTCTGCTGGCTGAAGATCCTTTAGGACGTCCGCGCCTACTAGACGGAATGGGGTGGGGCCACATTTGTGCCCACCCTTGGCATTTGCAATTCCACAACATCTGGCTGCGACCTCTTGTCATATGGAGCTAATAGTTTACTAGGCCTCGAATGCCGCCACAGGTTAAATATTTGAATGACTTCCGTTGAAGTCAAGTTAATAAATATGACCATCGTTATGGTCTTTAAATCCCAGCTATCTGTGTCGTGTCTTTATTTATAAGTTAAGTAGTTATGTTAAGTTGTTTTGTAAGGGGTTGGAACTACCAGATACAGCATCAGCCCTTAGGGGAATGAAAGGTAGCAGAGTCTCCTGTAATGGAGTTAAGGGATGAGCTGACAGGCTAGTGGAAAATCCCAGTGTAGTGTAGTAGCAACAATGTTGCAAAGTGAGGGGAGGTCTTAGGCTCACCTAATATAAACGAAGTTCTGGAACAATCTGGCCTCTTCCACCTGGGATTTTGCAAGGAGAAAGTTTCCCTCCCTCCCAACCCTATTGTTAAATGGTTAATTAAGTAATTGCTATTGCAACAGTTTTTAGGCGTCATTCAGGCAGATGGCTTCCCGGACGGGTTGCTGGTCCTTTAGATGCGAAAGGCAGGGATGGGGTTAGTTGACCTAGTCTTGGTAAGACCTTAGCCGTAATTTATTTGCTTCCTGGATAAGCTTTGCTGCAGGGCTTGGCCATACCAGTGCCTTAGAGGCTGAAGCGCATCATAACATCCACGTATCTCCTAATGGCGGGAGGTCGTAGCCATCAACAATTGAGGGCGGAGTCTGTAGAGGTGACAGTCGGGCTAATGGGCGGGGGTGATGTCCTCAGGTCGTGACCTGGGGGCCCCGCCCCGCGGGTCTGCTGGCTGAAGATCCTTTAGGACGTCCGCGCCTACTAGACGGAATGGGGTGGGGCCACATTTGTGCCCACCCTTGGCATTTGCAATTCCACAACATCTGGCTGCGACCTCTTGTCATATGGAGCTAATAGTTTACTAGGCCTCGAATGCCGCCACAGGTTAAATATTTGAATGACTTCCGTTGAAGTCAAGTTAATAAATATGACCATTGTTATGGTCTTTAAATCCCAGCTATCTGTGTCGTGTCTTTATTTATAAGTTAAGTAGTTATGTTAAGTTGTTTTGTAAGGGGTTGGAACTACCAGATACAGCATCAGCCCTTAATTGCTTTCACAAATAACTATCAGTATCATACAATGTTTTCACAAATTACTAGCAGTATCATACAATGCTGTCATAAATTACTATTAGTGTCATACAGTGAGCTCACTAATCACAAGCAGTATCATACAATGCATTCACAAATTACTATAAGTGTCATACAGTGAGCTCACAATCACTAGCGGTATCTTACAATGCTGTCACAAATTATTGGCAGTATCATACAATGCTGTCACAAATCACTAGCAGTGTCATACAATGCTGTCACAAATTACTAGCAGTATCATACAATGCTTTCATAATTTACTAGCAGTATCATTCAATGATTTCACAAATTACTATTAGTGTCATACAGTGAGCTCACTAATCACTAGCAGTAACATACAATGCTTTCACAAATTACTATTAGTGTCATACAGTGAGCTCACTAATCACTAGGAGTATCATACAATGCTTTCACAAATTACTATTAGTGTCATACAGTGAGCTCACTAACCACTAGCAGTAACATACAATGCTTTCACAAATTACTGTTAGTGTCATACAGTTAGCTCACAATCACTAGCAGTATCATACAATGTGCCCACAAATTACTATTACGGTCATACAGTGAGCTCACTAATCACTAGCAGTAACATACAATGCTGTCACAAATTACTATTAGTGTCATGCAGTGAGCTCACAATCACTAGCAGTATCATACAATGCTGTCACAAATTACTATTAGTGTCATACAGTGAGCTCACAATCACTAGCAGTATCATACAATGCTGTCACAAATCACTAGCAGTGTCATAAAATGCTGTCACAAATCAGTAGCAGTATCATAAATTGCTTTCACAAATCACTATCAGTATCATACAGTGAGCTCACTAACCACTAGCAGTAACATACAATGCTTTCACAAATTAATGTTAGTGTCATACAGTGAGCTCACAATCACTAGCAGTATCATACAATGCTTTCACAAATTACTATTAGTGTCATACAGTAAGCTCACAATCACTAGCAGTATCATACAATGCTTTCACAAATTACTATTAGTGTCATACAGTGAGCTCACAATCACTAGCAGTAGCATACAATGCTTTCACAAATTACTATTAGTGTCACACAGTGAGCTCACAATCACTAGCAGTTGCATACAATGCTTTCACAAATTACTATTAGTGTCATATAGTAAGCTCACTAATCACTAGCAGTAACATACAATGCTTTCACAAATTACTATTAGTGTCATACAGTGAGCTCGCTAATCTTTAGCAGTATAACACAATGCTGTCACAAATCACTAGCAGTGTAATACAATGCTTTCACAAATTACTAGCAGTATCATTAAATGCTGTCACAAAACACTAGCAGTATCATACAATGCTGTTACAAATTACTAGCATTATAATGCAATGCTTTCACAAATCACTCGCAGTATCATACAATGCTGTCATAAATCACTAGCATTATAATGCAATGCTTTCACAAATCACTAGCAACATCATACAATGCTTTCACAAATCACTAGCAGTATTATACAATGATGTCACAAATTACTATTAGTGGCATACAGTGAGCTCAGAATCACTATCAGTATCATAAAATGCTGTCACAAATTACTATTGGTGTCATACAGTGAGCTCACAATCACTAGCAGTATCATACAATGCTGTCACAAATTACTATTAGTGTCATACAGTGAGCTCACTAATCACTAGCAGTATCATACAATGTTGCCACAAATTACTATTAGTGTCATACAGTGAGCTCACTAATAACTAGCAGTATCATACAATGATGTCACAAATTACTATTAGTGTCATACAGTGAGCTCACAATCACTAGCAGTATCATACAATGCTTTCACAAATTACTAGTAATGTCATACAGGGATCTCACTAATCACTAGCAGTATCATACAATGCTGTCACAATTTACTATTGGTGTCATACAGTGAGCTCACAATCACTAGCAGTATCATATAATGATGTCATAAATTACTATTAGTGTCATACAGTGAGCTCACAATCACTAGCAGTATCATACAATGTGTTCACAAATTACTATTAGTGTCATACAGTGAGCTCACAATCACTAGCAGTATCTTACAATGATGTAAAAAATCACTAGCAGTGTCATACAAAGCTGTCACAAATCACTAGCAGCGTCATAAATTGCTTTCACAAATAACTATCAGTATCATACAATGCTTTCACAAATTACTAGCAGTATCATACAATGCTGTCACAAATTACTATTGGTGTCATACAGAGAGCTCACTAATCACAAGCAGTATCATACAATGCATTCACAAATTACTATTTGTGTCATACAGTGAGCTCACAATCACTAGCGGTATCTTACAATGCTGTCAAATCACTGGCAGTATCATACAATGCTGTCAAAAATCACTAGCAGTGTCATACAATGCTGTCACAAATTACTAGCAGTATCATACATTACTTTCACAAATCACTATCAGTATCATAAAATGCTTTCACAAATTACTAGCAGTATCATTCAATGATTTCACAAATTATTATTAGTGTCATACAGTGAGCTCACTAATCACTAGCAGTAACATACTTTCACAAATCACTATTAGTGTCATACAGTGAGCTCACTAATCACTAGCAGTATCATACAATGCTTTCACAAATTACTATTAGTGTCATACAGTGAGCTCACTAACCACTAGCAGTAACATACAATGCTTTCACAAATTACTGTTAGTGTCATACAGTGAGCTCACAATCACTAGCAGTATCATACAATGTGCTCACAAATTACTATTACGGTCATACAGTGAGCTCACTAATCACTAGCAGTAGCATACAATGCTGTCACAAATTACTATTAGTGTCATACAGTGAGCTCACAATCACTAGCAGTATCATACAATACTGTCACAAATCACTAGCAGTTTCATACAATGCTGTCACAAATCACTAGCAGTGTCGTAAAATGCTGTCACAAATCAGTAGCAGTATCATAAATTGCTTTCACAAATCACTATCAGTATCATACAATGCTTTCACAATTTACTAGCAGTATCATTCAATGATTTCACAAATTACTATTAGTGTCATACAGTGAGCTCACTAATCACTAGCAGTAACATACAATGCTTTCACAAATTACTATTAGTGTCATACGGTGAGCTCACAATCACTAGCAGTATCATACAATGCTTTCACAAATTACTATTAGTGTCATACAGTGAGCTCACAATCACTAGCAGTAGCATACAATGCTTTCACAAATTACTATTAGTGTCATATAGTGAGCTCACAATCACTAGCAGTATCATACAATGCTTTCACAAATTACTATTATTGTCACACAGTGAGCTCACAATCACTAGCAGTAGCATACAATGCTTTCACAAATGACTATTAGTGTCATACAGTGAGTTCACTTATCACTAGCAGTAACATACAATGCTGTCACAAATTACTATTAGTGTCATACAGTGAGCTCACAATCACTAGCAGTATCATACAATGCTTGCACAAATTACTATTAGGGTCATACAGTGAGCTCACTAATCACTAGCAGTATCATACAATGCTTTCGCAAATTACTGTTAGTGTCATACATTGAGCTCACAATCACTAGCAGTATCATACAATGTGCTCACAAGTTACTATTAGTTTCATACAGTGAGCTCATTAATCACTAGCAGTAGCATACAATGCTTTCACAAATTACTATTAGGGTCATACAGTGAGCTCACTAATCACTAGCAGTAACATACACTGCTGTCACAAATTACTATTAGTGTCATACAGTGAGCTCACAATCAGTAGCAGTAAAATACATTTGTGTCACAAATTACTATTAGTGTCATACAGTGAGCTCACAATCACTAGCAGTATCATACAATGCTTTCACAAATTACTATTAGGGTAACACAGTGAGCTCACTAATCACTAGAAGTATCATACAATGCTTTCACAAATTACTGTTAGTGTCATACATTGAGCTCACAATCACTAGCAGTATCATACAATGTGCTCACAAGTTACTATTAAATGCATACAGTGAGCTCACAATCACTAGCAGTATTATACAATGTGTTCACAAATTACAATTAATGTCAAACAGTGAGCTCACAATCACTAGCAGTATCATACAATGCTTTCACAAATTACTATTAGGGTCATACAGTGAGCTCACTAATCACTAGCAGTATCATACAATGCTTTCGCAAATTACTGTTAGTGTCATACATTGAGCTCACAATCACTAGCAGTATCATACAATGTGCTCACAAGTTACTATTAGTTTCATACAGTGAGCTCATTAATCACTAGCATACAATGCTTTCACAAATTACTATTGGGGTCTTACAGTGAGCTCACTAATCACTAGCAGTAACATACACTGCTGTCACAAATTACTATTAGTGTCATACAGTGAGCTCACAATCAGTAGCAGTAACATACATTTGTGTCACAAATTACTATTAGTGTCATACAGTGAGCTCACAATCACTAGCAGTATCATACAATGCTTTCACAAATTACTGTTAGTGTCATACATTGAGCTCACAATCACTAGCAGTATCATACAATGTGCTCACAAGTTACTATTAAATGCATACAGTGAGCTCACAATCACTAGCAGTATTATACAATGTGTTCACAAATTACAATTAATGTCATACAGTGAGATCACAATCACTAGCAGTATCATATAATGCTTTCACAAATTACTATTAGGGTCATACAGTGAGCTCACTAATCACTAGCAGTAACATACAATTCTTTTACAAATTACTATTAGTTTCATACAGTGAGCTCACAATCACTAGCAGTATCATACAATGCTTTTACAAATTACTATTAGTGTCATACAGTGAGCTCACTAATCACTAGCAGTAGCATACACTGCTTTTACAAATTACTATTAGTGTCATACAGTGAGCTCACAATCACTAGCAGTATCATACAATGCTTTCACAAATTACTATTAGTGTCATACAGTGAGCTCACAATCACTAGCAGTGTCATATAATGTTTTCAGAAATTACTATTAGTGTCATACAGTGAGCTCACAATCACTAGCAGTATCATACAATGCTTTCACAAATTACTAGTAATGTCATACAGTGATCTCACTAATCACTAGCAGTATCATACAATGCTGTCACAAATTACTATTGGTGTCATACAGTGAGCTCACAATCACTAGCAGTATCATATAATGATGTCATAAATTACTATTAGTCTCATACAGTGAGCTCACAATCACTAGCAGTATCATACAATGTGTTCACAAATTACTTTTAGTGTCATACAGTGAGCTCACAATCACTAGCAGTATCTTACAATGATGTCACAAATCACTAGCAGCGTCATACAATGCTGTCACAAATCACTAGCAGCATCATAAATTGCTTTCACAAATAACTATCAGTATCATACAATGCTTTCACAAATTACTAGCAGTATCATACAATGCTGTCACAAATTACTATTTGTGTCATACAGTGAGCTCACAATCACTAGCGGTATCTTACAATGCTGTCAGAAATCACTGGCAGTATCATACAATGCTGTCAAAAATCACTAGCAGTGTCATACAATGCTGTCACAAATTACTAGCAGTATCATAAATTGCTTTCACAAATAACTATCAGTATCATACAATGCTTTCCCAAATTACTAGCAGTATCATTCAATGATTTCACAAATTATTATTAGTGTCATACAGTGAGCTCACTAATCACTAGCAGTAACATACAATGCTTTCACAAATTACTGTTAGTGTCATACTGTGAGCTCACAATCACTAGCAGTATCATACAATGTGCTCACAAATTACTATTACGGTCATACAGTGAGCTCACTAATCACTAGCAGTAACATACAATGCTGTCACAAATTACTATTAGTGTCATACAGTGAGCTCACAATCACTAGCAGTATCATACAATACTGTCACAAATCACTAGCAGTTTCATACAATGCTGTCACAAATCACTAGCAGTGTCGTAAAATGCTGTCACAAATCAGTAGCAGTATCATAAATTGCTTTCACAAATCACTATCAGTATCATACAATGCTTTCACAATTTACTAGCAGTATCATTCAATGATTTCACAAATTACTATTAGTGTCATACAGTGAGCTCACTAATCACTAGCAGTAACATACAATGCTTTCACAAATTACTATTAGTGTCATACGGTGAGCTCACAATCACTAGCAGTATCATACAATGCTTTCACAAATTACTATTAGTGTCATACAGTGAGCTCACAATCACTAGCAGTAGCATACAATGCTTTCACAAATTACTATTAGTGTCATATAGTGAGTTCACAATCACTAGCAGTATCATACAATGCTTTCACAAATTACTATTATTGTCACACAGTGAGCTCACAATCACTAGCAGTAGCATACAATGCTTTCACAAATGACTATTAGTGTCATACAGTGAGTTCACTTATCACTAGCAGTAACATACAATGCTGTCACAAATTACTATTAGTGTCATACAGTGAGCTCACAATCACTAGCAGTATCATACAATGCTTGCACAAATTACTATTAGGGTCATACAGTGAGCTCACTAATCACTAGCAGTATCATACAATGCTTTCGCAAATTACTGTTAGTGTCATACATTGAGCTCACAATCACTAGCAGTATCATACAATGTGCTCACAAGTTACTATTAGTTTCATACAGTGAGCTCATTAATCACTAGCAGTAGCATACAATGCTTTCACAAATTACTATTAGGGTCATACAGTGAGCTCACTAATCACTAGCAGTAACATACACTGCTGTCACAAATTACTATTAGTGTCATACAGTGAGCTCACAATCAGTAGCAGTAAAATACATTTGTGTCACAAATTACTATTAGTGTCATACAGTGAGCTCACAATCACTAGCAGTATCATACAATGCTTTCACAAATTACTATTAGGGTAACACAGTGAGCTCACTAATCACTAGAAGTATCATACAATGCTTTCACAAATTACTGTTAGTGTCATACATTGAGCTCACAATCACTAGCAGTATCATACAATGTGCTCACAAGTTACTATTAAATGCATACAGTGAGCTCACAATCACTAGCAGTATTATACAATGTGTTCACAAATTACAATTAATGTCAAACAGTGAGCTCACAATCACTAGCAGTATCATACAATGCTTTCACAAATTACTATTAGGGTCATACAGTGAGCTCACTAATCACTAGCAGTATCATACAATGCTTTCGCAAATTACTGTTAGTGTCATACATTGAGCTCACAATCACTAGCAGTATCATACAATGTGCTCACAAGTTACTATTAGTTTCATACAGTGAGCTCATTAATCACTAGCATACAATGCTTTCACAAATTACTATTGGGGTCATTGTCATGTTCTGTCTCAGGATATCATGTGAGAGCCTCATTGTCTGGAACAGTTGCTTTAAAGGAAGATTAGTAGAAGCCATACTGATTGAAAATGAAAACAAATTTATTTTAACAACAAAATACTTTGTTTAAGCAAATACTTGCAGAATATTTAAATATGCTACTCAGGTATGTTAAGACCACATACAGCAGGAGTGAAAATAAAGAAAACTAGTAAGCAGAGATGCAGATTCAAAAAGGAAAGTCTTTCTCTTGGTAATAACTGAAATGTAAGATTTGCACAAGGCAGAAAACAACTTGTAAACAGGTAGCAGGTTTAAAGGTAAAGTCTCTCTCCTTGTAATTGCTGAGTGCAGGAATTGCACAATGCAGGAAACAACTTGCAAACTGGTAACAGGTTTAAAGGTAAAGTCTCTCTCCTTGTAATTGCTGAGTGCAGGAATTGCACAATGCAGGAAACAACTTGCAAACTGGTAACAGGTTTAAAGGTAAAGTATCTCTCCTTGTAATTGCTGAGTGCAGGAAATGCACAAGGCAGGAAACAAACTTGAAGATTGGTAACAGGTTTAAAGGTAAAGGCTTTCTCCTGGTAATACCTTGTAAACAGGTGCAAAGGAAATCTTTCTCCTGGCAATGGCCAAGTGCAGGAATTGCATAAAGCAGGAAACAAACTTGTAGATTGGTAACAGGTTTAAAGGTAAAGGCTTTCTCCTGGTAATACCTTGTAAACAGGTGCAAAGGAAATCTTTCTCCAAAGAAATACAGGAAACAGGTTCTGACTTGACAAAACAGATCCAATGTGAAGACAAAAATGCAGACTAAAAGCCATCCTTAAATAGGGAGATTTTGCACAGGGTTGGTTCTGATTAATTCCAGAATTGAGAACACCTGTGTGTTGCACAAGTGTAATAACAAGTAAGGCAAATAGTTATTTATCAGATCTTTTCAGATCATTGCTATTGCTAGAACTGGCTGTGGCTCAACATGTAAGCAAACAGAAATAGCAACCACAGAGTCACAGGTTCAAATCCCCACACAGCCCTTCTTAGCAGAATGCCTCCCAGACCTTTTCTTTTTCTTTTTCGTCTGGAGGCTTGGTTCATGACAGATGCCCCCTCCAAAGAGCGCACTCTGGGCGCTCAAAGCCTGTTCAAACATCTGAAGGTAGGATTTACGAACAAGTGTTCCATTTGAAGCCCTAATACAATCAGATGGAATGGATTCTTTGCTTGGAACAGCTGCCTGAGATTGGGGAACCTTAGAAGATATCCCTGTAGGCATAACAAGAGCTGAAAAACCAAGACAGTTTTGATTTAGAGGCTCCTGATTATACCCAGCAGCTTGCAATGGACTGGCTGATGGGCAGGGTACCTCCGGGTAGGAAAAGACGTCTCCTTCAGAGTCAGGGAATTCGTTATCTGGGTCATATCTGCCTGATGGGTAGAGTACCTCTGGGTAAGGTATGACCTCTCCTTCAGAGTCCAGGAATTCATTTTCTGTGTCATTTATATCCAATTCAACCATCTCATCCAATTCTTTCTCAGTCAATGAGTAGCTGGGTGAAGGTGGTACAAGGAGGTGTGGATCTTTAGAATTGGCAGAGACTGATTTAGCTGGAAGGTTTGTCACTTTTATGTCTGATGAGTGACATTTGTTAGCTGGATCTCCAGCCAGGGCAGAAACAAGGTAATGTGCAGGATTTCCAGGAGGTATTTTTGCAGAGTTCCCCAATGTGGTTGATGCAGAAACAGATGCAGTGGTATGGGTAATGGATGTAGTTGGAGTTGTACTCCCAATGACCATCTGTTTCAAATCAGGTACCATTTCTTGAAGCGTGTTAGAAACGGTTGTTTGTAGAATTGATGTATTCTCAGTAGCGGGATCCTCTCCAGGAGTATCTTTAAGTTTGCTAGTGGAAGAATAATTTGTTCCCTTAACATCAGAGTCCATTTTCAACTTGGCTATATCTCGACTTGATCCTCTAGGGGGTCTTACTGGACACCCTGTGATGTGGTGGCCAGTTCCCCCACAATAGAAACAGAGGTTAAGCTGTCTTCGCCGAATTTTCTCCTCTTCTGTTAAGGGTTCTTTAAAACCTTTCCTTGTTTGGGAGGTAACTTTAGACAAGGTTTCGGTTGGGAGAGATAACATTTCCACCAGCTCCATAAAGTTAATGAGTATGTCCTTAATAAACTTTAACACTGAATCCAATACAGCAATAATCCCAGAGGGCTCTCTTTTATGGTCTTCACATTCTGTCATGTTCTGTCTCAGGATATCATGTGAGAGCCTCATTGTCTGGAACAGTTGCTTTAAAGGAAGATTAGTAGAAGCCATACTGATTGAAAATGAAAACAAATTTATTTTAACAACAAAATACTTTGTTTAAGCAAATACTTGCAGAATATTTAAATATGCTACTCAGGTATGTTAAGACCACATACAGCAGGAGTGAAAATAAAGAAAACTAGTAAGCAGAGATGCAGATTCAAAAAGGAAAGTCTTTCTCTTGGTAATAACTGAAATGTAAGATTTGCACAAGGCAGAAAACAACTTGTAAACAGGTAGCAGGTTTAAAGGTAAAGTCTCTCTCCTTGTAATTGCTGAGTGCAGGAATTGCACAATGCAGGAAACAACTTGCAAACTGGTAACAGGTTTAAAGGTAAAGTCTCTCTCCTTGTAATTGCTGAGTGCAGGAATTGCACAATGCAGGAAACAACTTGCAAACTGGTAACAGGTTTAAAGGTAAAGTATCTCTCCTTGTAATTGCTGAGTGCAGGAAATGCACAAGGCAGGAAACAAACTTGAAGATTGGTAACAGGTTTAAAGGTAAAGGCTTTCTCCTGGTAATACCTTGTAAACAGGTGCAAAGGAAATCTTTCTCCTGGCAATGGCCAAGTGCAGGAATTGCATAAAGCAGGAAACAAACTTGTAGATTGGTAACAGGTTTAAAGGTAAAGGCTTTCTCCTGGTAATACCTTGTAAACAGGTGCAAAGGAAATCTTTCTCCAAAGAAATACAGGAAACAGGTTCTGACTTGACAAAACAGATCCAATGTGAAGACAAAAATGCAGACTAAAAGCCATCCTTAAATAGGGAGATTTTGCACAGGGTTGGTTCTGATTAATTCCAGAATTGAGAACACCTGTGTGTTGCACAAGTGTAATAACAAGTAAGGCAAATAGTTATTTATCAGATCTTTTCAGATCCATGCTATTGCTAGAACTGGCTGTGGCTCAACATGTAAGCAAACAGAAATAGCAACCACAGAGTCACAGGTTCAAATCCCCACACAGCCCTTCTTAGCAGAATGCCTCCCAGACCTTTTCTTTTTCTTTTTCGTCTGGAGGCTTGGTTCATGACAGTCATACAGTGAGCTCACTAATCACTAGCAGTAACATACACTGCTGTCACAAATTACTATTAGTGTCATACAGTGAGCTCACAATCAGTAGCAGTAACATACATTTGTGTCACAAATTACTATTAGTGTCATACAGTGAGCTCACAATCACTAGCAGTATCATACAATGCTTTCACAAATTACTGTTAGTGTCATACATTGAGCTCACAATCACTAGCAGTATCATACAATGTGCTCACAAGTTACTATTAAATGCATACAGTGAGCTCACAATCACTAGCAGTATTATACAATGTGTTCACAAATTACAATTAATGTCATACAGTGAGATCACAATCACTAGCAGTATCATATAATGCTTTCACAAATTACTATTAGGGTCATACAGTGAGCTCACTAATCACTAGCAGTAACATACAATTCTTTTACAAATTACTATTAGTTTCATACAGTGAGCTCACAATCACTAGCAGTATCATACAATGCTTTTACAAATTACTATTAGTGTCATACAGTGAGCTCACTAATCACTAGCAGTAGCATACACTGCTTTTACAAATTACTATTAGTGTCATACAGTGAGCTCACAATCACTAGCAGTATCATACAATGCTTTCACAAATTACTATTAGTGTCATACAGTGAGCTCACAATCACTAGCAGTGTCATATAATGTTTTCAGAAATTACTATTAGTGTCATACAGTGAGCTCACAATCACTAGCAGTATCATACAATGCTTTCACAAATTACTAGTAATGTCATACAGTGATCTCACTAATCACTAGCAGTATCATACAATGCTGTCACAAATTACTATTGGTGTCATACAGTGAGCTCACAATCACTAGCAGTATCATATAATGATGTCATAAATTACTATTAGTCTCATACAGTGAGCTCACAATCACTAGCAGTATCATACAATGTGTTCACAAATTACTATTAGTGTCATACAGTGAGCTCACAATCACTAGCAGTATCTTACAATGATGTCACAAATCACTAGCAGCGTCATACAATGCTGTCACAAATCACTAGCAGCATCATAAATTGCTTTCACAAATAACTATCAGTATCATACAATGCTTTCACAAATTACTAGCAGTATCATACAATGCTGTCACAAATTACTATTGGTGTCATACAGAGAGCTCACTAATCACAAGCAGTATCATACAATGCATTCACAAATTACTATTTGTGTCATACAGTGAGCTCACAATCACTAGCGGTATCTTACAATGCTGTCAGAAATCACTGGCAGTATCATACAATGCTGTCAAAAATCACTAGCAGTGTCATACAATGCTGTCACAAATTACTAGCAGTATCATAAATTGCTTTCACAAATAACTATCAGTATCATACAATGCTTTCCCAAATTACTAGCAGTATCATTCAATGATTTCACAAATTATTATTAGTGTCATACAGTGAGCTCACTAATCACTAGCAGTAACATACAATGCTTTCACAAATTACTGTTAGTGTCATACTGTGAGCTCACAATCACTAGCAGTATCATACAATGTGCTCACAAATTACTATTACGGTCATACAGTGAGCTCACTAATCACTAGCAGTAACATACAATGCTGTCACAAATTACTATTAGTGTCATACAGTGAGCTCACAATCACTAGCAGTATCATACAATACTGTCACAAATCACTAGCAGTGTCATACAATGCTGTCACAAATCACTAGCAGTGTCATAAAATGCTGTCACAAATCAGTAGCAGTATCATAAATTGCTTTCACAAATCACTATCAGTATCATACAATGCTTTCACAATTTACTAGCAGTATCATTCAATGATTTCACAAATTACTATTAGTGTCATACAGTGAGCTCACTAATCACTAGCAGTAACATACAATGCTTTCACAAATTACTATTAGTGTCATACGGTGAGCTCAAAATCACTAGCAGTATCATACAATGCTTTCACAAATTACTATTAGTGTCATACAGTGAGCTCACAATCACTAGCAGTAGCATACAATGCTTTCACAAATTACTATTAGTGTCATACAGTGAGCTCACAATCACTAGCAGTATCATACAATGCTTTCACAAATTACTATTAGTGTCACACAGTGAGCTCACAATCACTAGCAGTAGCATACAATGCTTTCACAAATTACTATAAGTGTCATACAGTGAGCTCACAATCAGTAGCAGTAACATACATTTATGTCACAAATTTATATTAGTGTCATACAGTGAGCTCACAATCACTAGCAGTATCATACAATGCTTTCACAAATTACTATTAGGGTCATACAGTGAGCTCACTAATCACTAGCAGTATCATAAAATGCTTTCGCAAATTACTGTTAGTGTCATACATTGAGCTCACAATCACTAGCAGTATCATACAATGTGCTCACAAGTTACTATTAGTTTCATACAGTGAGCTCATTAATCACTAGCAGTAACATACACTGCTTTCACAAATTACTATTAGGGTCATAAATCACTAGCAGTACATACACTGCTTTCACAAATTACTATTAGGGTCATACAGTGAGCTCACTAATCACTAGCAGTAACATACACTGCTGTCACAAATTACTATTAGTGCCATACAGTTAGCTCACAATCAGTAGCAGTGACATACATTTATGTCACAAATTACTATTAGTGTCATACAGTGAGCTCACTAATCACTAGCAGTAACATACACTGCTGTCACAAATTACTATTAGTGCCATACAGTTAGCTCACAATCAGTAGCAGTGACATACATTTATGTCACAAATTACTATTAGTGTCATACAGTGAGCTCACAATCACTAGCAGTATCATACAATCCTTTCACAAATTACTATTAGGGTCATACAGTGAGCTCACTAATCACTAGAAGTATCATACAATGCTTTCACAAATTACTGTTAGTGTCATACATTGAGCTCACAATCACTAGCAGTATCATACAATGTGCTCACAAGTTACTATTAAATGCATACAGTGAGCTCACAATCACTAGCAGTATTATACAATGTGTTCACAAATTACAATTAATGTCATACAGTGAGCTCACAATCACTAGCAGTATCATACAATGCTTTCACAAATTACTATTAGAGTCATACAGTGAGCTCACTAATCACTAGCAGTAACATACAATGCTTTTACAAATTACTATTAGTTTCATACAGTGAGCTCACAATCGCTAGCAGTATCATACACTACTTTTACAAATTACTATTAGTGTCATACAGTGAGCTCACAATCACTAGCAGTATCATACAATGCTTTCACAAATTACAATTAGTGTCATACAGTGAGCTCACAATCACTAGCAGTGTCATATAATGCTTTCAGAAATTACTATTAGTGTCATACAGTGAGCTCACAATGACTAGCAGTATCATACAATGCTTTTACAAATTACTATTAGTGTCACACAGTGAGCTCACAAACACTAGCAGTATCATATAATGCTGTCACAAATTACTATTAGTGTCATACAGTGAGCTCGCAATCACTAGTAGTAACATACAATGCTTTCACAAATTACTATTAGTGTCATACAGTGAGCTCACAAATCATTAGCAGTATCTTACAATGCTTTCACATATTACTATTAGTGTCACACAGTGAGCTCACAATCACTAGCAGTAACATACAATGCTTTTACAAATTAATATTAGTGTCATACAGTGAGCTCACTAATCACTAGCAGTATCATACAATGGTTTCACAAATTACTATTAGTGTCATACAGTGAGCTCACTAATCACTAGCAGTAACATACAATGCTTTCACAAATTGCTATTAGTGTCATACAGTGAGTTCACTAATCACTAGGAGTATCATACAATGCTGTCACAAATTACTATTAGTGTCATACAGTGAGCTCACTAATCACTAGCAGTAACATACAATGCTTTCACAAATTGCTATTAGTGTCATACAGTTAGCTCACCTTCACTAGCAGTATCATACAATGCTTTCACAAATTACTATTAGTGTCATACAGTGAGCTCACTAATCACTAGCAGTATCATACAATGCTTTCACAAATTACTATTAGTGTCACACAGTGAGCTCACAATCACTAGCAGTATCATACAATGCTGTCACAAATTACTATTAGTGTCATACAGTGAGCTCACTAATCACTAGCAGTAACATACAATGCTTTCACAAATTACTATTAGGGTCATACAGTGAGCTCATAAATCACTAGCAGTATCTTACAATGCTTTCACATATTACTATTAGTGTCACACAGTGAGCTCACAATCACTAGCAGTAACATACAATGCTTTCACAAATTAATATTAGTGTCATACAGTGAGCTCACAATTACTAGCAGTAACATACAATGCTTTCACAAATTACTATTAGTGTCATACAGTGAGCTCACTAATCACTAGCAGTAACATATAATGCTTTCACAAATTACTATAAGTGTCATACAGTGAGCTCACTAATCACTAGCAGTAACATGCAATGCTTTTACAAATTAGTATTAGTGTCATACAGTGAGCTCACAATCACTAGCAGTAACATACAATGCTTTCACAAATTGCTATTAGTGTCATACAGTGAGCTCACTAATCACTAGCAGTAACATACAATGCTTTCACAAATTACTATTAGTGCCAAACAGTGAGCTCACTAATCACTAGCAGTAACATATAATGCTTTCACAAATTACTATAAGTGTCATACAGTGAGCTCACTAATCACTAGCAGTAACATACAATGCCTTCACAAATTGCTATTTGTGTCATACAGTGAGTTCACTAATCACTAGCAGTATCATACAATGTTTTTACAAATTACTATTAGTGTCATACAGTGAGCTCACAATCACTAGCAGTAGCATACAATGCTTTCACAAATTACTATTAGTGTCATACAGTGAGCTCACATTCACTAGCAGTATCATACAATGCTTTCACAAATTACTATTAGTGCCATACAGTGAGCTCACTAATCACTAGCAGTAACATATAATGCTTTCACAAATTACTATAAGTGTCATACAGTGAGCTCACTAGCAGTAACATGCAATGCTTTTACAAATTACTATTAGTGTCATACAGTGAGCTCACAATCACTAGCAGTAACATACAATGCTGTCACAAATTACTATTAGTGTCATACAGTGAGCTCACTAATCACTAGCAGTAACATGCAATGCTTTTACAAATTACTATTAGTGTCATACAGTGAGCTCACAATCACTAGCAGTAACATACAATGCTTTCACAAATTACTTTTAGTGTCATACAGTGAGCTCACTAATCACTAGCAGTAACATATAATGCTTTCACAAATTACTATAAGTGTCATACAGTGAGCTCACTAATCACTAGCAGTAACATGCAATGCTTTTACAAATTACTATTAGTGTCATACAGTGAGCTAACAATCACTATCAGTAACATACAATGCTTTCACAAATTACTATTAGTGTCATACAGTGAGCTCACTAATCACTAGCAGTATCATACAATGCTTTCACAAATTACTATTAGTGTCACACAGTGAGCTCACTAATCACTAGCGGTATCATACAATGCTTTCACAAATTTCTATTAGTGTCATACAGTCAGGGATAGGTATGGACCAAGGCTATGGCGGACATTTTCAAAAGTACAGAATTTAGTGAAGGACACCAAGGTACATTTAAAATTAAAAACATTAAAAAACCCTCTCTTTGAGTTTAAGCCTGCATGCGATAGGCATAAGGCTATGCTTGATAAGATAAGGACAGGAACTAATGAAAGTATTTAGAAAATTGGGCAGAATAGATGGGCCGAATGGTTCCTATCTACAGACACATTCAACGTTTCTATAAGTCAGACGAGCAGCACTTTGCTGTCTAGTTCCACAAGTACAAATGAGTGATCTAATCAAACAAGTTTAAAATAACATTTATATAACGACTGCTTGTGACATACTGCTATTAAATTGTATTAAAAATTATTAACTTTTACTTTTTTGGTTGTATTGAGACGCAGCAGCAGCATCAAAGTCCTTTGTTGTTATGGATGATGTAGCAATACGCAAACATGCGTCAACACGACAGTTCTCAAGTCGATTTCTGGTAGAGGTTTTGATGGCATTCATATGGCTGAAGCCTCGCTCACAGCAGCATGTATCAGGGCTCAGTGTTAACAGCAAAATAGACACTTTACAGAGTTCAATGTATTCACAATCAAGTGATTTGAATAAAGAACTCCAAAATTTGACTATGTTACTGGATCAATGGTCAGAGGTGAACAGGGTCTTCACAGTATAAAGTGTACTCCTTTTCTACCTCTTTATAATTAGTTTAACGTTGCAGGGGTTTAAGAACAGCATACATTTAACCAAATTACTTTCTGGAAACCTTGATTTAAAAGCCTGTTCAGGTTTTTTGGCATACTCAATAATTGTATTTTTAACTTGAAGAATGTCATTTTTGGACAGGTATTGCTGTTCTTCACATTCTAAAAACATTTTATTGAGTTGGTCACTAGGAATACACAGCTCTGAAGGAGAGATGACATTTTCTTGTGCAGTTTCAAGAAGAGAAGAACTATTTTTAACGGTTTTAGAATAACCTTGCAGTATTTTTCCAAACAGCAATATGCACTGTAAAGGTCAGAGTTCTCTTTCTGTAAAGATAAATTCATGGATCAGAAGAGGTAAAACCCAATTTAGAAAATGTAAGTAAAGGATAAACTTTGCTGACTGTAAAATTTCACAAATATTTTGACAGCTACTTTTGTAATTCGTTGGCCCAATCTCAAATGATTCTCTCTCAAAATACTGAACTAGAGACTCACGTAAACTGACAAATCTTTCAACACTAAAGATGCTAAGCTTAACCAGCGATTCTTTTTGCATGTTATTAAATTTGTATAGTCCTCTTCATTTAACTCACAGATCTGTCTGAACTCTTTTTTTCTTGCTGCTCCCGAGAAGTGTTTTAAGGTTGCTTTAATGCTATCCTCAACAAAGTCAGGAATAACGCTTTCAGCATCTGTAGCCATTAATGCTTGCCGATGAGTCATAGGCCCCTATTTAACAAAGTCAGGAATACGCTTTCAGCATCTTTAGCCATTAATGCTTGCCGATGAGTCATAGGCCCCTATTTAACAAAGTCAGGAATAACGCTTTCAGCATCTGTAGCCATTAATGCTTGCCGATGAGTCATAGGCCCCTATTTAACAAAGTCAGGAATAACGCTTTCAGCATCTGTAGCCATTAATGCTTGCCGATGATTCATAGGCCCCTATTTAACAAAGTCAGGAATAACGCTTTCAGCATCTGTAGCCATTAATGCTTGCCGATGAGTCATAGGCCCCTATTTAACAAAGTCAGTAATAACGCTTTCAGCATCTGTAGCGATTAATGCTTGCCGATGATTCATAGGCCCCTATTTAACAAAGTCAGGAATAACGCTTTCAGCATCTGTAGCCATTAATGCTTGCCGATGAGTCATAGGCCGCTATTTAACAAAGTCCGGAATAACGCTTTCATCATCTTTAGCCATTAATGCTTGCCGATGAGTCATAGGCCCCTATTTAACAAAGTCAGGAATAACGCTTTCAGCATCTGTAGCCATTAATGCTTGCCGATGAGTCATAGGCCCCTATTTAACAAAGTCAGGAATAACGCTTTCAGCATCTTTAGCCATTAATGCTTGCCGATGAGTCATAGGCCCCTATTTAACAAAGTCAGGAATAACGCTTTCAGCATCTGTAGCCATTAATGCTTGCCGATGAGTCATAGGCCCCTATTTAACAAAGTCCGGAATAATGCTTTCAGCATCTTTATCCATTAATGCTTGCCGATGAGTCATAGGCCCCTATTTAACAAAGTCAGGAATAACGCTTTCAGCATCTGTAGCCATTAATGCTTGCCGATGAGTCATAGGCCCCTATTTAACAAAGTCAGGAATAACGCTTTCAGCATCTGTAGCCATTAATGCTTGCCGATGAGTCATAGGCCCCTATTTAACAAAGTCAGGAATAACGCTTTCAGCATCTGTAGCCATTAATGCTTGCCGATGAGTCATAGGCCGCTATTTAACAAAGTCCGGAATAACGCTTTCATCATCTTTAGCCATTAATGCTTGCCGATGAGTCATAGGCCCCTATTTAACAAAGTCCGGAATAACGCTTTCAGAATCTGTAGCCATTAATGCTTGCCGATGAGTCATAGGCCCCTATTTAACAAAGTCCGGAATAACGCTTTCAGCATCTTTAGCCATTAATGCTTGCAGATGAGTCATAGGCCCCTATTTAACAAAGTCAGGAATAACGCTTTCAGCATCTGTAGCCATTAATGCTTGCCGATGAGTCATAGGCCCCTATTTAACAAAGTCAGGAATAACGCTTTCAGCATCTGTAGCCATTAATGCTTGCCGATGAGTCATAGGCCCCTATTTAACAAAGTCAGGAATAACGCTTTCAGCATCTGTAGCCATTAATGCTTGCCGATGAGTCATAGGCCCCTATTTAACAAAGTCAGGAATAACGCTTTCAGCATCTTTAGCCATTAATGCTTGCCGATGAGTCATAGGCCCCTATTTAACAAAGTCAGGAATAACGCTTTCAGCATCTGTAGCCATTAATGCTTGCCGATGAGTCATAGGCCCCTATTTAACAAAGTCAGGAATAACGCTTTCAGCATCTGTAGCCATTAATGCTTGCCGATGATTCATAGGCCCCTATTTAACAAAGTCAGGAATAACGCTTTCAGCATCTGTAGCCATTAATGCTTGCCGATGAGTCATAGGCCCCTATTTAACAAAGTCAGTAATAACGCTTTCAGCATCTTTAGCCATTAATGCTTGCCGATGAGTCATAGGCCCCTATTTAACAAAGTCAGGAATAACGCTTTCAGCATCTGTAGCCATTAATGCTTGCCGATGAGTCATAGGCCGCTATTTAACAAAGTCCGGAATAACGCTTTCAGCATCTGAAGCCATTAATGCTTGCCGATGAGTCATAGGCCGCTATTTAACAAAGTCCGAAATAACGCTTTCATCATCTTTAGCCATTAATGCTTGCCGATGAGTCATAGGCCCCTATTTAACAAAGTCAGTAATAACGCTTTCAGCATCTTTAGCCATTAATGCTTGCCGATGAGTCATAGGCCCCTATTTAACAAAGTCAGGAATAACGCTTTCAGCATCTGTAGCCATTAATGCTTGCCGATGAGTCATAGGCCGCTATTTAACAAAGTCCGGAATAACGCTTTCAGCATCTGAAGCCATTAATGCTTGCCGATGAGTCATAGGCCGCTATTTAACAAAGTCCGAAATAACGCTTTCAGCATCTGTAGCCATTAATGCTTGCAGATGAGTCATATAGTGTTGCACATATAAATCTCCAAAGTGATCCTTCAGCTTCTTTGACGCACTTTCACGTTTTGCTAGCATTACAGATGCACCATCTGATGTAAACCCGACAATTTTTTGGGTAGGATATTGATTTTGCTCTTTCTCCAAGCAATCTATGATGCCTGCAGTTAGGTTTTCAGCATTACAACGTTCTGATATCTCAATTAAGCTTAAAAAATCGGTACAAATTTCAGCTTTATCAGTATCTACATAGCGGTGGTAAATAATCATCTGACTTTTATCACTATGGTCAGTGCTTTCATCACATATTAAATTAATGAAAGGGGCCTTTTTTACTGCTCTAATTGTCTCACTGAACATATAGGCCTCTATTTATCATAGGTCTTGCGGACCTGATCTGACAGTGCGGATCAGGTCCGCAAGACCTCGCTAAATGCGGAAAGCAATACGCTCTCCGCATTTAACATTGCACCAGCAGCTCACAAGAGCTGCTGGTGCAACGCTGCCCCCTGCTGACTCGCGGCCAATCAGCCGCCAGCAAGGGGGTGTCAATCAACCCGATCATACTCGATTGGGTTGATTTCCGCCGATGTCTGTCTGCCTGCTCAGAGCAGGCGGACATGGTTATGGAGCAGCGGTCTTTAGACCGCTGCTTCATTTCTTGTGTTTCAGGTGAGTCTGAAGACTCGCCAGAAACACGGCCCTTCAAGCTCCGTACGGAGCTTGATAAATATGGGACATAGTCACCTATGTATACAGTGTTTCTTGCTACTGTTCTGGCACTACAGTGTAGGTGTTGAAATGGTATGGATTTTGGGTCAATTTTTACTGCAACTTCTCTAAAAACAACGCCAGCAGTAAATGGTAGTGGCCAGATTGATATCATTCTGTTCCTCTTTGGCATCCCTTTAAAAAAAAGTTGACATACTTTTTATCTCTGTGACTCTCTTTGATTTTGACTTTTGAACACATTTTTGTTTTTGAAAATTGGTCATATTTGCAGTTTGAGACATATTTCTACACCATTTTTCAGAATGATCACGAGCTACTGTTGATTTCAGTTGCTTCATTACTTGTTGTCCACATCTTGCACATTCCATGAAACAATCTGTAGATCTTTCAAACACTAAATATTCAACTTCCCAAGCAGGGTTAAATGTTCTCTTTTTGGCATTCTTTGTTGATGATGCCATTACAAATCTAGATGTGTCAGACTCAGACCTGGTATTTATAAAAATATAAAAATAAAAACTATGCAACTACCTTACAGTCTCTGCTGTAGAGCAATTCCAGCATTTTATTACTTACCTACCTAGCTAGCTATGCCTCTGGTATATTTCTATAGTTGGTATTTATTGCCACACCTAAAGAAACAGTAAACACCTTGTAAATTACAAGACATTTACGGCTAGATTTAGAGTTTTGTCGGTAACGACCCGCGTATCTAACGCTGGCTTTTTTTCGCCTGCACCTTTTAAATACCGATGGTATTTAGAGTTCACAGAAGGGCTGCGTTAGGCTCCAAAAAGGGAGCGTATAGCATATTTACCGCCACTGCAACTCTCAATACCAGCGGTGCTTACGGACGTGGCCAGCTTCAAAAACGTGCTCGTGCACGATTCCCCCATAGAAAACAATGGGGCATTTTGAGCTGAAAAAAACCTAACACCTGCAAAAAAGCAGCGTTCAGCTCCTAACGCAGCCCCATTGTTTCCTATGGGGAAACACTTCCTACGTCTGCACCTAACACCCTAACATGAACCCCGAGTCTAAACACCCCTAGCCTTACACTTATTAAACCCTAATCTGCCGCCCCCGCTATCGCTGACCCCTGCATATATTTTTTAACCCCTAATCTGCCACTCCGTACACCGCCGCAACCTACGTTATCCCTATGTACCCCTAATCTGCTGCCCCTAACACCGCCGACCCCTATATTATATTTATTAACCCCTAATCTGCCGCCCTCAACGTCGCCGCCACCTACCTACAATTATTAACCCCTAATCTGCCGACCGGACCTCACCGCTACTCTAATAAATTTATTAACCCCTAAAGCTAAGGCTAACCCTAACACTAACATCCCCCTAAGTTAAATATAATTTAAATCTAACGAAATAAATTAACTCTTATTAAATAAATTATTCCTATTTAAAGCTAAATACTTACCTGTAAAATAAACCCTAATATAGCTATAATATAAATAATAATTATATTGTAGCTATTTTAGGATTAATATTTATTTTACAGGCAACTTTGTATTTATTTTAACCAGGTACAATAGCTATTAAATAGTTCATAACTATTTAATAGCTACCTAGTTAAAATAATTACAAAATTACCTGTAAAATAAATCCTAACCTAAGTTACAATTAAACCTAACACTACACTATCAATAAATTAATTAAATAAAATACCTACAATTATCTACAATTAAACCTAACCCTACACTATTAATAAATTAATTAAATACAATACCTACAAATAAATACAATTAAATAAACTAACTAAAGTACAAAAAATAAAAAAAAACTAAGTTACAAAAGATAATTTTTTTTTACAAACATTAGAAAAATATTACAACAATTTTAAACTAATTACACCTACTCTAAGCCCCCTAATAAAATAACAAAGACCCCCAAAATAAAAAAAATGCCCTACCCTATTCTAAAATTAAAATAGAAAAGCTCTTTTACCTTACCAGCCCTTAAAAGGGCCCTTTGCGGGGCATGCCCCAAAGAATTCAGCTCTTTTGCCTGTAAAAAAAAACATACAATACCCCCCCCAACATTACAACCCACCACCCACATACCCCTAATCTAACCCAAACCCCCCTTAAATAAACCTAACACTAAGCCCCTGAAGATCTCCCTACCTTGTCTTCACCTCACCGGGTTCACCGATCGGTCCAGAAGAGGGTCCGAAGTCTTCATCCAAGCCCAAGCGGGGGCTGAAGAGTGACGTCCATCCTCCGGCTGAAGTCTTGATCCAAGCGGCGGCTGAAGAAGTCCATCATCGGGCTGAAGTCTTGATCCAAGCGGGCACTGAAGAAGTTTATCATCGGGATGAAGTCTTCTATCAAGCGGCATCTTCAATCTTCTTTCTTCCGGAGCCATCTTCTTCCAGCCGACGCGGATCCATCCTCTTCTACTGACGCCTACTCGCCGAATGACGGTTCCTTTAAATGACGTCATCCAAGATGGCGTCCCTCAAATTCCGATTGGCTGATAGGATTCTATTAGCCAATCGGAATTAAGGTAGGAAAATTCTGATTGGCTGATGGAATCAGCCAATCAGATTCAAGTTCAATCCGATTGGCTGATCCAATCAGCCATTCAGATTGAGCTTGCATTCTATTGGCTGTTTCAATCTGATTGGCTGATTGGATCAGCCAATCAGAATTTTCCTACCTTAATTCCGATTGGCTGATAGAATCCTATCAGCCAATCGGAATTCGAGGGACGCCATCTTGGATGACGTCCCTTAAAGGAACCGTCATTCGTCGGGAAGTCGTCGGTGAAGATGGATGTTCCGCGTCGGCGGGATGAACATGGATCCGGAAGAAAGAAGATTGAAGACCCCGCTTGGAAGATGACATCGCCCGGATGGAAGACTTCTTCAGCGGCGCTTGGAGGATCACTTCATCGGATGGAAGACTTCTTCAGCGCCGCTTGGAGGATCACTTCTGCCGCTCCGGATCTCCTCTTCAGTTCCATCGGTGGCTCGGCTGAGTGAAGACGACTCAAGTTAGGATGATCTTCAGGGGGGTAGTGTTAGGTTTTTTTAAGGGGGGGTTGGGTTAGATTAGGGGTATGTGGGTGGTGGGTTTTAATGTTGGGGGGGGGTTGTATTTTTCTTTTACAGGCAAAAGAGCAGTTTTCTTTGGGGCATGCCCCACAAAAGGCCCTTTTAAAGGCTGGTAAGGTCAAAGAGCTTTGAACTTTTGTAATTTAGAATAGGGTAGGGCATTTTTTTATTTTGGGGTCTTTGTTATTTTATTAGGGGGCTTAGAGTAGGTGTAATTAGTTTAAAATTGTTGTAATATTTTTCTAATGTTTGTAAATATTTTTTTATTTTTTGTAACTTAGTTCTTTTTTATTTTTTGTACTTTAGTTAGTTTATTTAATTGTATTTATTTGTAGGTATTGTATTTAATTAATTTATTGATAGTGTAGTGTTAGGTTTAATTGTAGGTAATTGTAGGTATTTTATTTAATTAATTTATTGATAGTGTAGTGTTAGGTTTAATTGTAACTTAGGTTAGGATTTATTTTACAGGTAATTTTGTAATTATTTTAACTAGGTAGCTATTAAATAGTTATTAACTATTTAATAGCTATTGTACCTGGTTAAAATAAATACAAAGTTGCCTGTAAAATAAATATAAATCCTAAAATAGCTACAATATAATTATAATTTATATTGTAGCTATATTAGGGTTTATTTTACAGGTAAGTATTTAGCTTTAAATAGGAATAATTTATTTAATAAGAGTTAATTTATTTCGTTAGATTTAAATTATATTTAATTTAGGGGGGTGTTAGGGTTAGGGTTAGACTTAGCTTTAGGGGTTAATAAATGTATTAGAGTAGGGGTGAGGTCCGGTCGGCAGATTAGGGGTTAATACTTGAAGTTAGGTGTCGGCGATGTTAGGGAGGGCAGATTAGGGGTTAATACTATTTATTATAGGGTTATTGAGGCGGGAGTCAGGCGGATTAGGGGTTAATACATTGTTACGGTACCAACAGTGTACCAAGGTTAATATCAGATGAACAATGTCCTGCATAGGGAATCAGCAATTCACAACCCAGCCAGTTTTCAGGTTTAAAACAGAATGACATTTATTAAAAGGCTATGCCTAGTATTTATGCAGGTCTGACCCCCCCCCCAGATGGGGGTTGAAAGGCTGTTGTACATTACATGGAGGGAACAAGCCCTTTGACATGATACAATAGAATTATATTACTTAAACACTTCAACCACAAGACACTCTTGGCCCTTCTTATCACTTAGGCGTTTTCTCTCTGGAGGTGATCAAACAATAGAATGCTTAGCACTAATTAGATTATAGCTGGAGCCAGCAACTCTGTCTTTAGAAATTAGTTTCTTAGCTAAACACAATTAACTCCTTCAGTCCTGACAGAAGGGTCTGTCACATATCTCCCCCCTTGTGGAACACTCCGGCAGACCCGGCTTGACCCTTTGGCGGGTCAACCTGGGGATGACCGGACTAGGAGGTGGTAGGCATGTCAGTTTGCCAGGACAATCCATCTGTATTCCCGTTATGAGAGAGAATTCCTGTCCATACAAAGAAGGGTTCAACTTCCTCAGTGCCCAGACTAGGGCTAAACAGTCCTTCAAAATCCCATCAGCTTCTTTACGAGTTTTCTGTACCTGCTCTTTATAGGTATCCACAATCCCTTCATGCTGACATAGGGTGCCCTTGAGTTGCTGCACCTCACTATGAGCCAGCGTCAGCTTCTCCTCAAGTGTCGCTAAGTTTGTCTTTAATGTTTCATGTCCCACTCTCAAGCTGGTGTTTTCTGCAGTCTGTCGGTGCAGCTTGTCTAGCAGAGATTCCTTTTCTAAACGTGCTTTTTCCTCTGCGCTCCTCTTCTCCTTCATCAGCGCATTGTAACGGGACTTCCACGTATCAATAGCGGATAGAGATTTACTGAGCTCAGCGTCCTGGGGCTTAGCAGCTGGGGGGTCAGTCTCTGCTGCACGGATCTGAGCACGGGTAGTCACAGGGTTAACATCAGCGGGACCCATGGGAGCATAGGCAGAAACAAGGGGAGCCAAGTCATTTCCAAGAAGAACATCAGCAGGTAAGTCCTTCTTGACCCCCACATTCACAGGTCTAGCGCCCACTCCCCAATCCAAATGTACCCTGGCAACAGGTAGGCTGAACACATCGCCCCCTGCTACCCTCACAGCCACAGTGTCTCCAGTGTACTGTTTCTCAGACACCAAGTTCTTTTGAAGCAAGGTCATGGTAGCACCAGTATCCCGTAGACCACTGACCTTCTTCCCATTCACTTTAACCAGTTGCCGGTTATTCCGGTGGGCAGCTTGCACAAGGTCTGTCTCATGTAGGATGCTCCAGCATTCTTGCGCCTCTACGTAGCAGGCCGCAGGCTGAGAGTTACGTGGGATTCCGCCTGCGGGTCTTCTCCAGGACTGTGCTTGGTTCGCTGCATTTAGGGGACACTCTGGTCTTTTGTGCCCTAGTTGCTTACATCCAAAGCACCAAATAGGCTGTGAGTATCCCCGTGAATTGAACCGGGCTCTCTGAGGGTAGTTCGTGGCCGGAGGCCGTGTAGTATAGCGGTGCGCCGGGGGTTGGTAACTGGCAGCTGCTGGGGTGACTGGGGGTCTGTACTCCACTCTAGCAGGGGGCTTAGTGGTAGCAGTGTGCAGTTTGCGGGCATCCATATACTCATCTGCCAGGCGAGCAGCTTCATGCAGGGTGGAGGGTTTACGGTCCCGAACCCACTCTCTAACTCCTGCTGATAACTTGTCAAAGCAATGTTCCAACAGGAATAGCTGCAGCACCTCTTCCCCAGATACGGCTTGGCACCCCGCTATCCAGTGAGCTGCTGTGCGGTGCACCTTACATGCCCACTCAACGTAGGAATCACCAGCTAATTTAACAGTGTCTCTGAACCGCCTCCGGTATGCCTCCGGTGTAACCGCATACCTTGAGAGCAGAGCCTCTTTCACAGTATTATAATCCCCAACCTCCTCATCTGGAATGGCCCGAAAAGCCTCACTGGCCCGGCCGGATAATTTTCCGGATAATATCGTGACCCAGTCCTCTGCGGGTACCTTGTGTAGTGCACATTGCCTCTCAAAATCCGCAAGGAACCCATCAATCTCTCCTTCTGTTTCCAGGAAGTTTTTAAAAGCTGCAAAATTTACTTTTCTCTTTTCCACTTGGGCTGCTGCAGCGCTGCTTTGGCGAAGTAGGTTGGCCTCCACAGCTGCTATGACCCGGTCGATAATTTCCGCAGATGGGTTGGGGCCATAATATGCCAGTCTTATTTTAACCGCCCGATCAAAGCTTGCTTCTTCAGGGGTTCTGTCTGATATGCTGGGCCCATTGGTTCCTTCTGTCCCTGGTACTCTTTCCATCTTAGTCAGTATTGTAATAATCCCCCTCTTCCTGAGGTTACTGGCTTGTGTAGTTGCTCTTCTGGGCGATAAGGTTCATTCCGTCGCTTGCCACCAATTGTTACGGTACCAACAGTGTACCAAGGTTAATATCAGATGAACAATGTCCTGCATAGGGAATCAGCAATTCACAACCCAGCCAGTTTTCAGGTTTAAAACAGAATGACATTTATTAAAAGGCTATGCCTAGTATTTATGCAGGTCTGACCCCCCCCCCAGATGGGGGTTGAAAGGCTGTTGTACATTACATGGAGGGAACAAGCCCTTTGACATGATACAATAGAATTATATTACTTAAACACTTCAACCACAAGACACTCTTGGCCCTTCTTATCACTTAGGCGTTTTCTCTCTGGAGGTGATCAAACAATAGAATGCTTAGCACTAATTAGATTATAGCTGGAGCCAGCAACTCTGTCTTTAGAAATTAGTTTCTTAGCTAAACACAATTAACTCCTTCAGTCCTGACAGAAGGGTCTGTCACATACATTTATGATAGTAGCGGTGAGGTCCGGTCGGCAGATTAGGGGTTAATAATTGTAGGTAGGTGGAGGCAACGTTGGGGGCGGCAGATTAGGGGTTAATAAATATAATATAGGGGTCGGCGGTGTTAAGGGCAGCAGATTAGGGGTTCATAGGGATAACGTAGGTGGCGGCGGTGTGCGGTCAGCAGATTAGGGGTTAATAATTGTAGGTAGGTGGAGGCGACGTTGGGGGCAGCAGATTAGGGGTTAATAAATATAATATAGGGGTCGGCGGTGTTAGGGGCAGCAGATTAGGGGTTCATAGGGATAACGTAGGTGGCGGCGGTGTGCGGTCGGCAGATTAGGGGTTAAAAAATTTTATTAGAGTGGCGGCGATGTGGGGGGGCCTCGGTTTAGGGTACATAGGTAGTTTATGGGTGTTAGTGTACTTTAGAGCACAGTAGTTAAGAGCCTTATGAACCGGCGTTAGCCCAGAATGCTCTTAACTCCTGACTTTTTTCTGCGGCTGGAGTTTTGTCGGTAGATTTCTAACGCTCACTTCAGCCACGACTCTAAATACCGGCGTTAGAAAGATCCCATTGAAAACATAGGATACGCAATTGGCGTAGGGGGATCTGCGGTATGGAAAAGTTGCAGCTTGAAAGTGAGCGTTAGACCCTTACCTACAAAA
>NW_026511786.1:130000-194507 GCF_027579735.1 Bombina bombina
GATGTCAAGAAAAGGAAGCAAATTTGATGAGTCACACATTGGAAAGTTGTTTAAAAAGGCATGCCCTATCTGAATCATGAAAGAAAATTTCTTGTCATGCCATCTACCTGCTATTCCTATGCTGACTCCGCCCCTCCACTTTTCTGAGCAAGCCACGCCCTAATCTTAAAAGCATACTCTTATCACCTGCCACCCCCAATCCCTCTTATCTGGAGCTTGTCCCCATATTACTGGATCCCATAGCGTACAATTCTGAAGGACAGTATTGCATGCCTTGAGAATGGCCAGTAGTGGTATGGTGGAGTCGAACCCCTGGCCCTGTGCTTGCTAGCCCATCACCTTACCACTGCTCACTGTTGATTTCATGATCGGTCTAAAATCCAAAAAGTAATAGTTATTGATCAGTAAATGTTTCTGCATTTAACAAGGAAGATTCCATTAAGCATCTGCACTGTCTCACACAAGATAATCTGCAGCTGAGAAGTGTACACAGAACTTTTGTATAAACTGTCAGTTTCCTCAGAGAAATTTATGACTGCAGTTAAAATAGCTCTAATCTAGTTGCTTAAAATGTCTGAAAAGGAACTTGCAATCCAAGCTACACTGTCAGAGTAGAACATTAGACCACAGCGTACAATAAAACCCATTGAGAAAGTCATACAAAGTTATCAAGCTGAGAAAGATGAATTAGTGGATGCATTGGATGAAATGTGGGAGAAGGTTAGAAAATGTTTGTCTTTAGCAAATTAATCTCCTGATGACAGAGAACAGTTAAACAAGATTGCTGACAGACTTAAAGGGACATTAAACACCTGATAAAAATTGCTGAAACCTACTTTTTCTTATTAAAAAAAATAAAGTAATCACTGCTGCCTATTTTATCTGTTCCTCTTAGCCCAAACCTTTGAAGGAGATTGTTTTAAAATACAGTGTTAATGCAGTGCTTGATTTCCTATGTAAGCTGCCATATTGTAGCATGAGTTACAGAGCTCAGTAGTCACATGGTCATGATGCAGTCATGTGATACACACACCATATTATCTATGCATACACAGTACTTAGAGGAAGGAATCACATCTCTCCCTGCTGCGTGTGAGCTGCAGTGTCTGAAAAGTTATTTCTCAGTGAGGGTATAAATATATTTCATTTCCCAGTTAATGTATATAAAACATGTTATGCAGAAATTTAAATAAAATATTTATAACTACTGTGTTTATGTTTTTAACTCCCCCCCACACACAGGTTTTTTTCTCTCCTCAAACTCTGTCCGTAAAGTTTTATGCTCACTAAGCAGAGCCAGTTTCTGTGTTATTATAGTAACTACTGACTGCTCTGGGAGGGAGGGGGAGAGGGAGGAGGAAGCTCCCACGGACGGCACGCTGCATATCATTTGTTCAAAAGACTTCTTCTTTTCATGACCTCTCCTCCTGAATGTAAATCACTAAGGACTGACACCCAGCATTAAGGAGGCGTTTAGCAAGGATCGTATGCATTATCTAGCAGTGTGATCGAGAGAGCCATCTTCAAAGGAGCCGACACGGAGCCATCCTCTTCAACCGACGACTGAACGACGAATGAAGGTTCCTTTAAGGGACGTCATCCAAGATGGCATCCCTTCAATTCCGATTGGCTGATAGGATTCTATCAGCCAATCGGAATTAAGGTAGGAAAAATCTGATTGGCTGATCCAATCAGCCAATCAGATTGAAGTTCAATCCGATTGGCTGATCCAATCAGCCAATCGTATTGAGCTCGCATTCTATTGGCTGTTCCAATCAGTTGTCGGTTGAAAAGGATGGCTCCACGTCGGCTCCTTTGAAGATGGCTCCGCTCCGGATGGATGAAGATTGAAGACGCCGCCTGGATGAAGACTTCTACCGGATGAAGGACCTTCTCTGCGCACCTTGGATGAAGATTTCGGCCCGGTTGGGTGAAGACAACTCAAGGTAGGGAGATCTTCAGGGGGTTAACGTTAGTTTTTTTTAAGGGGGGTTTGGGTGAGTTAGAGTAGGGGTATGTGGGTGGTGGGTTTTAATGTTGGGGGGGTTGTATTTTTTTTTACAGGTAAAAGAGCTGATTACTTTGGGGCAATGCTCCGCAAAAAGCCATTTTAAGGGCTGGTAAAAGAGCTGATTACTTTTGTAATTTAGAATCGGGTAGGGCATTTTTTTAATTTGGGGGGATTTTTTATTTTATTAGGGGGCTTAGATTAGGTGTAATTAGTTTAAACTTCTTGTAATTTTTTTTTATTTTTTGTAATTTAGTATTTGTTTGTTTTTGTATTATAGATTATTTTATTTAATTGTATTTTAGTTTAGCTAATTGTAGTTAATTAATTTAATTAATTTAATGATAGTGTAGTGTTAGGTGTATTTGATTTTTTTTACAGGTAATTTTGCACTTATTTTAACTAGGTAGCTATTAAATAGTTATTAACTATTTAATAGCTACTGTACCTAGTTAAAATAAATACAAAGTTGCCTGTAAAATAAATATAAATCCTAAAATAGCTACAATGTAATTATTAGTTACATTGTAGCTATATTAGGGTTTATTTTATAGGTAAGTATTTAGTTTTAAATAGGAATAATTTATTTAATTATAGGAATATTATTTTGTTTAATTTAAATTATATTTAAGTTAGGGGGGTGTTAGGGTTAGACTTGGGTTTAGGGGTTAATAACTTTATTATAGTAGCAGCAACGTTGCGGGCGGGAGATTAGGGGTTAATAATTGTAGGTAGGTGGTGGCGGCGATGTTAGGGAGGGCAGATTAGGGGTTAATAAAATTTATTATAGTGTTTGCGAGGCGGGAGTGCGGCGGTTTAGGGGTTAATACATTTATTATAGTGGCGGCGAGGTCCAGTCGGCAGATTAGGGGTTAATAAGTGTAGGTAAGGTAGCAGCGACATTGGGGGGGGGCAGATTAGGGGGTAATAAATATAATATAGGTGTCGGCGATGTTAGGGGCAGCAGATTAGGGGTTCATAGGGATAATGTAGGTTGCGGCGGTGTCCGGAGCGGCAGATTAGGGGTTAATAATATAATGCAGGTGTCAGCGATAGCGGGGGGGGCAGATTAGGGGTTAATAATTGTAAGGTTAGGGGTGTTTAGACTTGGGGTTCATGTTAGGGTGTTAGGTGCAGACTTAGAGAGTGTTTCCCCATAGGAAACAATGAGGATGCGCTAGGAGCTGAACGCTGCTTTTTTGCAGGTGTTAGGTTTTTTTCCAGCCAGCTCAGCCCCATTGTATCCTATGGGGATATCGTGCATGAGCACGTTTTTCCAGCTTACCGCTACCGTAGGCAGAGTTGAAGGGAAGGTAATTATGCTCAACGCTCCCTTTTCTGAGCCTAACGCAGCCACTCAGACAACTCTAAATACCAGTGTTGTCTTAAGGGTGCGCTGGGAAAAAAAGCAGCATTAGCTACGCGGGTCTTTACCAACAAAACTCTAAAACTAGGCCTTTATTTTGTGAAAAAAATAACAATCTGAAAAAACGGTACTGCGCCTTTAAGAGAAAAAAAAGCATACCATTTTTTCCAAAACTGCTTTAAAGTGATAAAATTATCACAATTTTATGAAAAATGCATCCCAACTTGTCAGCTAAGTTTGCCCAACAAGGAAAGGAATACTTAACCCTTAAGACCAAAAAACGTTGTGCTAAAGAACGTTAAATTCAAACAAAAATACCCCCTGCACCTACCTGCCCTCAGGGGTCTGCAAAATCGGATTAACCCTTCGATTAGGCCCAAACTGTCCCTGAAAGGCCCACCGGAGTTGGAGCTTGCTGCTTGTCTGGGAAAAACAACTGTGCAACTGAGGCACGAAAATAGGCCCGCCCATCTCACTCGATGTCTCACAGCCTAAAATAACCGCACCAGAGTGGTCTAAAACCTAGCCATGTGAGTTCATATACCCATTTAGTGAAGCCATGTGTACCCTCCATTCTTAAAATAAAGTAAAAATGTTTGCCACAAAAAACGTTATCTTTAACTCCCAACATAGAAACGTTTGCCCACAAACATCATATCATCAGTGTCAACCATTTTTTATAGCCCAATATACAGGGCCAGTAATACCCCTCTCTATGCATTAGGATTACTGCTTACCCTTTCCTTCATGGGGATACTGTCCGTCAATTCTGAAATAACACAGTCTCACCAGAAAAAAATGACTGAACATACCTCAATGCTTGTAGCATGAAAACATTCCTCACACTGAAGTTTCTTAAGTACTCCTCAGCCATTCTGTGGGAACTACTCTGGATCTTAGTAACAACTGCTAAGATCATCAGTCTCCAGGCAGAAGTCTTCATCCATCTGCTGCCTGGGAAAAAATAGCACTCACCGGTACCATTTAAAATAAAAAAGTCTTGCTTGAAGAAAATAAAAACTAACATTTTATCACCTCTTCACTTTACCCTTCCTATTACTTAGAGTAGGCAAAGAGAATGACTGGGGGGTGGAGTCAAGGGAGGAGCTATATAGACAGCTCTGCTGCGGTGCTCTTTGCCACTTCCTGTTAGCAGGAGGATAATATCCCACAAGTAAAGGATGAATCCGTGGACTTGTCGTATCTTATAGAAGAAATATATTTCTTTGGTTTATGACACACTGTAAAAAGGGCACTGATACCAAATCCGATATATTGGCATATATACATAATAGATATCCAACATCTAGGCAATATCATTTAGATATTAGAAAATGTGGATGTTGATTTCCCAAACTGAAGATCAGAAACATTTACATTAATTAAATAAAGAAAAGGTTTCTCAACCAAATTTTCAAACATTTTTCAATTTATGTATAATTAGATCAGTATAATGTCCCTTTAAGATTTGTAATGATACTTACATCGGTAGCTAGGAAGGATAATCCGACACCCAGGACAATGAAGGTGGGGACTGGGTAAAAGTCTTGATGGGGAGGGATGGGGCGAGGTGGGGGACTGGGCTGTCGCTCCGGTGGAGCCTGCACAGCTGGGGAGTCAGGGGCCTGGGGAGTTGGTGGCTGTGCAGGTGGGGGAGTTCTAAGGGCGGCCAAATGGGGAGAGTGGCGAAGGGGGGCAAGGTAGCGTTTTTTGGGAGGGACAGGAGGAAGAATGGGAAGGGCCGGGAGAAGGCTCTGGCTGTGAAGGGATGGGAGGGGCTTCTGGCTGGAGAGGGGATTCTGGCTGGAGGGGCGGGAGGGGATTCTGGCTGAGGAGGGGCTTCTGGCTGGGGAGGGGATTCTGGCTGGGGGGGGGCGGGAGGCTGGTGTCCAGAAGTTGAAGGTCCATCTGAAATATATAACAAATATATATATATATACATATATGATATGAAAATATCTTATCTTTATAAAAATCAATATTCCACATTATTTAAAGTCTGGATTCTTGTTCTCCAAAAATATTTAAACAAAGTCCTAATAATGACTATGTTTTAAGTTATTGATTGATTTGAATCAAATATAATGAATAAGAATATTTAATTGATCCTTTAAACTCTGAATGTTCACTGTTATTTTTCATTTAACATTTCATACATACATTACAAATCATATTTTTAAAGTCAACATTATGTGCTAATATTTATAATTGTATAATATATTTATCTTTGGGATAATATTTTGGTATGCATGTATGCATTTGAGATTGAAATGCAAAAGAGTTCTTTTAGAAACATGCCCGTGGATTGATTTTGGAAAAAACAACAATTGAATAATATGAGAGTGTGTAATATGATCAAATTTAAATGGCCAGTCCACCTAGCCTTTGAAACTAGGTAAACACTGATTTACATATATATTTCGGTGATTGCCTTTGTAATCTTAAATTGAATAATTTGAAGCTTGGTGCTTCAATCAATTACTATTCAGAATATATACACAGTAGATACTACCGTTCAAATTAAATATTGAGAATATAATCTTCTCTATCTGATATTACATTTTCGGAGTATTTGTTTTGAATCTCTCTTTTACAATAGGATTAAATGTATATCATCCCAATATTAATAGACACATTCCGAAATGCATGCTTTATCTTTGAGGAATATTATTGTTTGATTGAAATGGACAGTCTACTCATAAATCTTTTTAAAATCAATTTACATATCAAACATCATGAAATTAAATAAATTAATTTCAACATGATTATGTTTTATGTATAGTTAGAAGTGGTTTATAAGTTCTAAACAATGATGACATAATTATATGGTCTGAATCTAGGCACTCAGATGAATAGCAATGACTGTCTGTACAATCAGAAGATGATTATTGGGGTTTTGCATGGAATGTGCATGTGACATCATGATGTCATTAATGACAAATCATACATAAATTAAATAAAACTTAAAAACATATGTTCATGCTGCATGATATAGAAAGGGGGGCAGTAGTATATTTAAAAAAAAATGGAATAATATAATTGAAAGGGACAAAGCTGTAGACTTTATTTTTCTTCAACAGTATGATTTGTAAATAATAATACATGTTAGATACATGTTTTATATATATATATATATATATATATATATATACATATATATATGTATATAAATATATATATATATATATACATATATATATATATATATATATATATATATATATAAATATATATATATATATATATATATATATTTGATGTACCATCAGACTCTGAGGGAGCCACTTCCTCCTCCATCACACATGTTGTTACATTAATCTCTGTAAAACTTAATATGTTGTGTACACTTTAAAATAAAATATTATAACATATGTTACTGTTGCTCAAGGACACACATCAATGTTGCATTAAAGAGATACAGAACCAAAGTTAGGAATTATATCATTTTGATGGAGCATGCAAATGAAATAAGATTTGTAATTATCGATGAGTAAGAATTACATGTTATAGTCTGTATTTTGTAAATATTCACAAAAGCTGAGTACATGGAACATTTAAGAGTTATCATGTGTGTATCACTTGATGATTTGTTGTCTAAATTTATACTAAATAGAAACATGTGCTAGCCATGTTCTGAAGCACAAAGGTGTAGAAGAAGCTTTGAGATCTTAATCTTAAATAAACTAAAAAGATATATATATATCTATCATCACAGGAGTACATTATATGTTTTATTCAAATGGAATGCTTTATCAGAACCATGATCATAATATTTAGGAAAAATACACCTTCAATGACATATGAATGACTCAATGGACTTACCAGAAGCCTGCAAAGGCAGGTCCCCATCAGTGCTGGATCCCTCTGTGCTCGTCACAATAACTACTTCTATTAATTATATTAAAATATATTAGTGAACACAGTTTGGACATCACTAAATCACATTAGTATCAAATATTCTAAATAATATACTTATAAATTGTAAAACTAGAGCAATAATATTAACCAGAAATTTATGAGTTCATCAAGGTGATTGTAAAGAAAATGATGTCTTTCACATATGTTGGATTTCTTAATATATTAGACAGCCAATTATTCTTATATTAATTGATGGCATATCTAAATATAACTATTGATCCCTGATTTAAAAATAATACAGACACACACACAACACTTTGAATACCAACTGGTGACAAATAGAAACTAATCCATGTGGCACATAAATCAATTTGTGCAATGTACAGTAATCTGTTTTAGGACACAACACATATTGATCACACTGCAAAACATAAGATATTTTTTAAAATATGTCATCATGGTGCTGTTAGAATATTTTTTTTATATATAAAGGTAGTCCAAGAGTGAAAGATGTGATTTAGATATCAATATTGTTTCATCAAAACAGGTTAAGGATTAATTAAGATATTTTGAATTAATAGTAAAACTTCAAATATCTTTATTTGACAATGTCACTGTTAATGAATAGACTAGTCCATATGTTGATGTAATGAATGGGATAGAGCATGCAATTACAATCAAATATATAATTTCATGCTATCATCAATAATCTTTTATTCTCCTTCTCTCTTAAAGGGACATGCAACTCAAAATGTGTAATTGTATTAATTTTTAAACAACTCTAAAAACAGCTTTCTTCCCTCCCACACCCCCCAATAGTCACCCCCATTTAAGTACTGCCAGTATGCAGTTTTACACCTTTTTAATTTACTTTTATTGTTTTTTTTTATTATTATATTATCCTTAATCATTAATGTAGGATTACATTTCTGTGTATAAACAAAATTCATGGATATGATTGCTAGTATTAAATGGGTCACCTTTTAGTAGAGTTATTTAAGCTCAACTGGAGCTTTTTGTAAGTATTTTAGATTTGTATAGGTTGAACTTGATGGACTTTGGTCTTTTTATTTAACCTTATCTACTATGTTACTATGTTGAAAAAGAGAAAGCACAGAGGCGCAAATATGGCCTAATAACGTATGCACACCGGTAGATCAATAAGAGATTAAATGGTTTTTACAAACTTGGAGCACCCAATGGTGAAAATGGCGCAGGTGGAATCAATTAGCAGTGGTCCAGCTCACTGTATATCCACAATGGAACCTTCAGGTAGTAGCAGTATAGGAGAAACTTAGGAGATGGCAGCCGAACCGCAGACCAAACTTCTAGTCCTGTGGATGATATGAAACAACACCCATAGCCCAGTACTGTTTGATTAAGGCAATATATGCAATTATTGGTCAAACTCACAGTTGGGAGTGCACCACCAGGTGCAATATAGATGAGCTGGAACCTCTCAGTCGCCCAGCAGACTGTGCCCAGACGTGGGTGAACTCCAAACACCAACAAAACGATGTATGTCCAAACAGGAAATATCCTCAAAAGAACAGCAAGTGTATCACAAACAGCGCATTTTTCAGCCCCTCTAGGGATGTTTCTTCAGGCTATACAATAAAGATATACAAAATGGATACACTTGCTATATACACATAAAAACCTAATCATAGGTTAATCAGGTTTGTCCATCCCCCCTCCCCACAGCCAATCCCATCTGTTTACATAGATTAATTGACTCCCATGGTCAATCATGGACACAGCTGATACATAATTCTATTAGTGATGTCAAAATATTAACATAAGAAGCTAAACACAGAAACTAGTATATATGTGTAGGGGCATGAGCTCATCTCACAAACGTGACAACCTCAAATATACCCACAGAAAGAATAAAAATATGATGTCAATGAACCATACAATTACGTGTAACATAATAGTAACGTTGATTCATATCATGACCTGCCGGTTCCTTTTCCCCTGGAAATACAATTAGTTCAATGGTAGGCCTAATTAGACCTATCACGTAGTGTAAGAAGACTTGTATATGTATATAATGCAATCATACGTAATATGTGACAGATCTTGTGATTGTTATTTACAAACCGTGATGTTCAGTGCATATGGGTAACGGTTCATAACATATGAATAACGGCTCAGACCACGCCGTTAGTGACGTGAGCCAGGGGTGTAATAGAAGCTGTCCAATCCTCTATTGTGTAATGGCAATCTATGGGGGCGTGTATCCTGACCCATATGAACCTTCCAGTCAATCGTCATATGCGTGAGGACTTGTCAGATCGTAATCTACGTAGTGAAGTGGTCTAGCCAATCACCTGTCATAAAGTGTCAAAGGAGCGTATATGATCATAAATGCGCTATCAGAAGCCATCATTTATATACTGAGGACAACATCACATCAGTATAAGACTTCAGCTAATACGCTCAGCCTCATACAAAGTGAACAGAGGGTTTCCCATGGCAACGAGTAATGCGTGCCAAGCCACCACACTTGACCTAAAATATTAATAGATCTCATATAAATATAAATGATTCTCAGGAACTACTAAATGGTGGTATATAATATTGCAGGGTCTTGCGGGTGTCAGGTGATAAGAGTATGGTTAAGATTGGGGCGTGGCTTCTGCAGAAAAATGGAGGGCTGGAGTCAGCATAGGAATAGCAGGTAGATGGCATGACTAGAAATGGGTGAAAATGGAGTACCCTGGTGGAACTAGGCAAGGAATTTATCCGAAGCGCAATTGGTCAGAAAAGGAGAGGGATGAGACTAGCGGAGGCAAAGGTGTTGAAATAGGGTGGGAGGGGACTGGGTTGGGGGTTGGAAAAGTGAGATTGTAGTTTGGACGAAAGAAGGAGGAGACTGGTTGGGATATGTAGTAGGGAGGTGGATAATTTGGGAGTAGCCGGGGTTGGAAAAGAGAGGGAGGACACAGGATGGGTAAAAAGAGCAGCTGGAGTGGAATAAAAAGGGTGAGGCTTAAAATAGGGAGGAGGCTGGATGGGAAAAATGGAAGGAAGAGGGGATGAGAGCAGCAATGGAATAAAAAGGTAGGTATTTAAAATATGGGGGGGGGGGGAAGAGGCGTAACTTTTTTAAAAGCTATCCGATTTACATCTATTATCAAATTTGCTTAATTCTCTTCATATTCTTTGTTGAAGCAGCAGCAGCAGCGCACTACTAGGAGCTAGCTAAAAACATCAGTTGAGACAATGACAGCAGTCATATACATGCAGCCACCATTCAGAGGTTAGCCCCCAATACTGTATTGCTGCTCCGGAGCCTGCCTAGGTATGCTTTTCAGCAAAGGACACAAAGAGAAGGAAGCCAATTAGATAATAGAAGTCAATTAGAACCTTGTTTAAAATTGTATGCTCTATATCAATCATGAATGAAAATATTTCACTTTCATTTCCCTTTAGGCCTGGCAATCGACTACTCTTTCGAATTATCCCAGTGTGCTGACTACTGGTTCTGTTCATTCGGGAAAGACCTTGGTCCTGTTCCAGATACTTCACATCTCCTGCAAACTTATTATGGTAAATCTCTTCTTGACGTGTGCAAAAGTAGGGATCTGGAGGGATGAAGTTGGGGAAAAATAGGAGGGGTGATGGGATGGTTGGAAAAGTAATAGGGGAGGAAACTGGGGGAAAAAAGAGAGCTGGAGTGTCAGGTATCGGATTGGGAAAAATAAGAGGGTGTGTGTGTGTGTGGGGGGGGGGGGGTTGGGGGGAAAAAGTTGAATCTGGAGGAGGGATCCAGGTGGAAAGAAATAAAATGTAGAAAGGGAGGGGTCAGGGAGGGTTGGGGAAACGTAGGAGGTGGATCTGGAGGGGGAGGGTCTGATAATATGAGGAGGAGAGGTCCGTTTGGTAAACTGGGATATGGAGGGGAGGGACAGGCCTCTAGTTGGGAAAAAACAGGATATGGCAGTAGGGTCTGGTTGTGAGAAATAGGAGGGAGGACTGGATAAGGAAAAAGTTAAGATATGGAGTGGGAGGGATCAGGTTGGGAAAATAGGAGGGGTCTAGATGAAAACAATTTATTGTGGATCTGGAAGGGGAAGGAGCTAGGTATATATTGGGAATGCAAGAGAGGGAGTGAAATTTGTGATGGAAGACCAGATGATTGCAATAGATCACAAAGGCATGCTGGATAGGTAGGATCCACCACATCATGATCATTTAGAAAGAGGATGTGTTGTCAGAGATGTAGCGTTACGTAAAATTGTAATGGGGTGGATACTGGGATATTTTGAAAGGCACGTGGGGTGTAGGGGGAGTATGGTTGAGGGAGGATTTGCAATAAGGAAGGGGGGCTGGTTGGAATGTGCAAATATTTAGATCAGAATGCACCTGACATCTTTAGAATGTGCTTTGTGACACAGAGATGTGGAAGGTATCTGTGGGGCAAGATCTGACTTACAATAGAGTTTAAGTGATCGGCTAAAAGGTGAGCTCTAGTGAGGTAAAATAGAAATGTGTCAACATAAATAATTGGTTCCCACCTTGGTAGTAGCTTAGGCACCTGTTACTTTTCAAATGATTCACTTTTTGAATGAGAGAAACCCTAAGGCTTACAGATTTAGTGTCCTTATGGCATTTGTTCCCGGTCTCGTGTGTGTGTTTCTCTCGCTACAAGTCAAAGGAAAGGAGTGTAGGGCCTATCAATGAGATAGTTTTTATTATAGCTAGAAGAACATCTTGGGGTGGCAAAGCTAGGATGCTGTGGCAAAGCTAGGATGCTCTGTAAGCCTTCAAATGCAAAGATTCTGGGGCAGGATACAGTTAGTGTCTCTGCTGCAGGTTCGGGACACCAAGACTTTATCACAGATGTATTTTACCTTGCTCACTGCTTTTGATGGGCATAGGATCAAGAGTTCACTAACGTGTGCAAATGTTGGAGACACAAGATACACGTTAAGGCACTATCTCTCAGGCAGCAAATACCCCAAATGATTTCATAGGAACCAAAGAACCAAACCTAAACACTTTGTATAGCTCTCGCAATGGGCCGCTGCCATGAGGTTGTGGAAACATGTTCAGGTTTTATTAGATCTCAAGGAGATGAGGAATGGAGGGCATATCAGTCTTCAGAACTTCCTCCCACCTTTCCGTGGTACATTAGCATTTGTAGAAGCAGCACTGGGTTAATCTGATATGTAGGTACATATGCAAGGCCCTTTTCAGAAATGCTAGTCTCCTGGCTTAGCAATATACACAAACCAGCATGCTAAAACGGAGCAATCTTTCCTTTGTTTAAGGTATTCTCCCCTCTTTCGAGGGCAAGAGTTTACATCGCAGTATGCTGCGGAGCATTATTGCTTGATTCCAACATTAAAGAAATCATATCCTTTTGTTGAAAACAAAAAGCCCATCAAGAGTTGCCTGTGGGTTTTCTGAGCTACTTCTTTCCCTATCACACATTGTCTCATAATTACTCATCTATTACAGGCTGCATTTTCATAAGATTCATAATAATAGCCAAGAGAGTTGGAACAGGTAACGTTTGGCCTTAGGAAGTAATGCAGTCAGGGTGTGTTGGTCATTAGGGAAGACCTTGTTCTATCTAGGAGAAAGAAAGAAAGGCCATTTTTAAAAAGAAACTGTGGCTTTATACTGCAAGAAGTAGAGCTAAAGGAGAAGGACCTGCAACATACAAAAAAACTGGGTACCTGCTGTGAATTTTACTCTGGACTAGTGCTTGGCAGGTGGATGGACACTTGGGTTGCTATTTGTAACATTTTACCAGCCAGGTACATGAACGCTAAAGTTTAGATGCCACCGCTGGATTTAAAGACTCAACTGCTGCTTGCAAGACTGCTCAACAAACCACAAAGCAACAATGACTAGGGATGGGCGAATGTGTAAATTTTCTAATTCGAATGTTAGAACGAATGTTACTTTCGAAATTCGATTTACAAATTCGAATATTGATAAGATCGAATATTCTTAAAAATGATATTTTCAAATGTTAGTTACAGTTTTCGCATGTCACTTTCGATTTCGAATGTCACTTTTATTTTCGAATGTGTATATTCTATTTCGAATGTCACTTCCATTTTCGAATGTTTATTTCCGATTTCAAATGTCACTTTCGATTTTGAATGTAACTTTAGTTTTCGAATGTGTATAATCGATTTCAAATGTCACTTCTGTTTTCGAATGTGTATATTCAATTTTGAATGTCACTTCCATTTTCTAATGCGTATTTGCGATTTCGAATGTCACTTTCGATTTCGAATGTAACTTTAGTTTTCGAATGTGTATAATCAATTTTGAATGTCACTTCTGTTTTCAAATGTGTGTATTCGATTTTGAATGTCACTTCCATTTTCTAATGCGTATTTCCGATTTCGAATGTCACTTTCGATTTCGAATGTACAAAAAAGATTGAATATACACATTCGAAATTCGAATGTATATATTCAATTTTTTATGGACATTCCAGGGAACAAATAAGACTTGCGTACTTCAAGGAAACAAATAAGACCCCGTCCTGGAAGTGTTGAGGCACCAGTGGTACCATTAACAAGTTTAAGTACAGCCACAACAAGTTTAGCTCCACCCCTTCCGTGCGCTTCTTCTCTACAGGCCTCTGTAATGCAAGCCTCAGCTGTAATAGCTGGGGCGGCTACACCACCGGCACAATTTTCACCGGTTTCCCAGTCCCCTACACATACACTGCAGGTAGGGTTATTTTATGACCTTGCTGCAGGTGGTTGTGAAAGGATGTTTCGCCTTTCTGCCACACTATGTGCTTTGTGCTCTATGGTGGTGTCTTATGGAGACTGTGTTGCTTCCAACAGATCTGCAACTTTGCGTGCTCATTTGTCTGAGACACACCCTGAGGAGCTCAGGAGAGTAGAGGAGGGCTTGGTATAGTTACCGCCCCCCCCCCCAAAAAAAATAAAAGTAAAGTAGATATACTTCATTGTGCAGGCGCGCAGAATACCGAGCATGTGCACACGGCCCGACTCCTCACGCTCAGTTTAATAAACTGCATCAGAGGGTCCATAATTTTTACAGGCAATTTGCCTTCAGTGCGCATGCGTGCACTGCCGTAAACTGGGGGTAAAAAACAAACACAACTATTAAACATAAAATAAATATGAGAAGCCCACATTTTCAACTTTTACTGTATATGGTGGATTATATTAAACAATTTCATATACTGTGTAATTTTGTTAAATTTCGTGGGGCCACATCATGACACTGTACATGAAATTGTTTAATATAATTAAATCGCCTGTAGAAATTATGGACATTCTGATGCAGTTTATTAAACTGAGAGTGAGGAGTCGGGCCGTGTGCACATGCTCGGTATTCTGCGCGCCTGCGCAATGAAGTATACTGCCCATAGAATTCCTCAACCACTTGTGTAGGAATCATCTGCTGACTTTAGGAGGATGGGCCTCTTGCGCATGCGCAGTGAGCGCCCCGCATCTCCAACAGCTGATGTCACGTTACCGGAAGTGACGCAGGTCCCACATTCTTATAAGTCGAGACTAATTTTAGAACACCATAATTCCACAGAAAAAAATACTACTCCTCTAGGTTTGTTTGTGCTGTTTGTTTTGGCTTCCCCTCTTAAAGGGATAATTTGCTGGAATTGCTGCTTGCTGTGTTTTGTTTCTGTTTTTTATTTGTTTATGTCCTTGTGCTCTATCAGTACCACTGCCTTGCCTTCCACCCCTTTTTTTTATGTTATAGTACAGTTTATTTTGAAGAATATATATATATATATAAAAAAAATATTTAAAAAAATATATAAAAAATCAAAAAAAAAATCCCTTTTTTCATTTTCCCTTTTTTTTTTCTTTTTTTAAAGGGATATTTAAACCTAAATTAGTCACTGTTCAGACAGAGCATAACGTTTTAAGTTATTTATTTACTTCTACTGTACTGAGATTGTTTTCTCTTGGAATCTTTGTTGAAATTAAGCAGGAACAAAAGCTCAGGAGTCTGCACGTCTCTTGATCACTAAATGGCAGCCGTTTTGCAAGAATGATTTGAAAGAGCACTAGATATCTGCACTATTTCCTGCCATTTAGGGGTTCAGAATGCCTTGCCTCTACCTAGGTATCTTGTTTACAACAAAGAATATCAAGGGATATTTGAGTTACATTTCCTAAATAGAAGTAAATGGGCAACTTATTTAAAGGGACAGTCTACACCATAATGTTTATTGTTTTTAAAGATAGATAATCCCTTTATTACCCATTCCATAGTTTTGCATAACCAACACAGTTATATTAGGTTACATTAATACACTTTTTACCTCTGTGATTGTCTTTTATTTGAGCCCCTGCAGACTACCCCCTTATGTCAGTTCTTTTGACAGACTTGCATTTTATCCAATCAGTGCTGGCTCCTAGTTAACTTCAAGTGCCTGAGCACAGTGTTATCCAGTGATGTGCAGTCACTAGAGGCAGGTGAGGCAGTGCTTCACCTCTCATATGGGCAAAAATATATTTTTTTTTATTGGCTTTAAAAAAAAAATTGTAAATTTTTTCCCCCAGCATTTTTTTCTCTCACAGCTATATGTTGTGCAATGAAGAGGCACAATCAGGTCTGCCCACCATTACACAACATGCTGCGCCATCTACTGGATGAAAGTGGTTAAGATCATTGCATGGCCCATTAACTGCTTATTTGAGACAGTACTATTTGGGCTGAACCAATCCAGTGAGAGGCATTAGTAAGTGGAACTTAGGGTTGGGGCTGGATGTTAAATCATATAAAACAAAACAAAAACGCAAAAAAACAACTTTCATATATTTTGTTGCTGTCCTGTGAACCTGCTAGCTTTGCTAAAGTGAAAAAGAGAGTTCTGTTCTTCCCCTCTAAGTGCAGTGGAATGTGCCACTGTCACTTCCTGAATCCTTACAGAGCAGGAGAGAGGCACAGAGAGCAGTGTTTCACCCACATCTTATTAAAGTAAGATTTTACTGAAAGATTCTGTTAGTTAAAATAATAATTTAATGAATGTGGTTTAGTGTTTGTTTACTCTTTTATAGCAGGGTCGTTTTTGTATTTTGTTTACTCAAACTATACACCCACTAACTTAGCAGCTTGCCTCTGTACTTCACACTGAATTATAGTCTAATTTTCTGAACTCTCTGTAGCTCTGCTGTTTTATTACTTTAAAATGCAGTGGTCCCCCCCCTTGTGTGTGTGTGTGTGTGTCTCTCTATCTATCCATCTCTCTCCTTATGTGTTGTTCTCCCCCATGGTCTCTTTCTCTCTCTGTCTCTCTTCCTCCCCCTCTGACTCTCATCCCTTATGTAATGAAAGAATCTATAAGCATAATTTGCAGCATTAAAGTAAAAAGTATGTTTTAAACATGTTTTAATGGGCATGGATTTCTAGATCTCATAATCAGAGCAAGCAGTGTGTTATCTGGCAAGAGTTTCTGTTACAATCCTTTAGACTAAAATCAGATGTTTACTAAGTTGACCAGTTTTCCAAGACACCATTTAAAGGGACATGAAACCCATATGAAACCCATATGCAAATTTAAATAACTTTCCAATTTACATCTAATATCTAATTTTCTTTATTGTTTTGATGTCCTTTGTTGAAAATCATATCTAAATATGCTCAGTAGCTGCTGATTGGTGGCTGCACATAGATACCTCATGTGATTGGCTCACCCATGTGCATTGCTATTTCTTCAACAAAGGATATCTAAAGAATGAAGGCGTATCCTAGCCACTGCCTCACCATCCTCTGACGTCACTGCACGTCACTGGTGTTATCTATTTTACACATGTGAACTAACACCCTCTAGTGTTAAAACATTGTCAAACTGCATTCAGAATAGAGGCAGCCTTCAAGGTCTAAGAAATTAGCATATGAACCTCCTAGGTTTAGCTGTCAACTAAGAATACCAAGAGAAAAATGCAAAATTGGTGATAAAGTAAATAGGAAAATTGTTTCAAGTGACATGCCCTATCTGAATCATCAAAGTTTAATTTGGACTACGCTGTCCCCTTAAAATTGCTGCACTCTGTAGGGTGCATCTTTCATTGTCCAAAGCAAATTTTAGTGTTTTATCTCTTACTTATTCTAAACTCTCTATTCTCCTCTCTACTCTTAAGGGATTAAATGCCTACCGGTCGCTAGCCGTAGAATAGAATATAAAACACTTATACTATAATAAATAAAAACACTTATACTATAATAAATAAAAACACAACAACTTTTTGTGGGTAAAATTTTAACCGTCACAGGTTAAACATTTCTTAACTAAACTAAGTAACTGTGGTAACCAACAAGGTCAGATGGCGGCTGAACGAATTACTATAATGACAACCCGGCACAGCAGAAGGTAAACGGCCCAAACGGAAACTGCAGCAGAGCGGAACCTCTGCTCATAGAAAAAATTGCTACTAAGGGGTTAATGAGATCACGTGACCCACCCGCAAGGGGAAGGAGGGGCACCTCACGTGCACATGAGGCTATCCACCCCTCACACTTTTAGATTGGTCATCACTCCCCCTGTTCACCCCCTTTCCAAGGCAACAGGGCCGTTACCTCCCGCCGCACGGGCATGGAAATAAGGACTACCCCCTACAAAGGGATCCGCTACTCAGCCGCCAGAAGCCAGGTATGCCAGATATGGTAGACCAATAACTAAATAGGTTGACAAAGTTAGCCTGAATAGGCATACCCGTCGCCCAACTAGGGGACAAAATTTAAAATTTGAAAATGCTCAATCAATAATGTGGCTACTAAATTAGCCTGAGAAGGCAGACTTAGCGCCTAGAACATAAATTTGGAAGCCATCTCATAACAGGGAAGGGAGGGAGGGGAAAGAACTCGTCTGCACCGGATTCCAGGAAGAAGAGGGCCAGGAAGCTGATGATCCCCACTTTTAAGGTGAGTAGTGGGCCCCTCCCTTGCATGCAACATTGTTGCAACTAACTTCCCTAGCCAGCCCTCTTCTCCTATCTCTCCCTACGGCTTTAACCCTTAGCTTTGCTCCAGGCCCAATTGTGCCCTACACTGCCTTAAGGGATTAAATGCCTACCGGTCGCTAGCCGTAGAATAGAATATAAAACACTTATACTATAATAAATAAAAACACTTATACTATAATAAATAAAAACACAACAACTTTTTGTGGGTAAAATTTTAACCGTCACAGGTTAAACATTTATTAACTAAACTAAGTAACTGTGGTAACCAACAAGGTCAGATGGCGGCTGAACGAATTACTATAATGACAACCCGGCACAGCAGAAGGTAAACGGCCCAAACGGAAACTGCAGCAGAGCGGAACCTCTGCTCATAGAAAAAATTGCTACTAAGGGGTTAATGAGATCACGTGACCCACCCGCAAGGGGAAGGAGGGGCACCTCACGTGCACATGAGGCTATCCACCCCTCACACTTTTAGATTGGTCATCACTCCCCCTGTTCACCCCCTTTCCAAGGCAACAGGGCCGTTACCTCCCGCCACCAGATAGCATTAAGATGATAACTGTGCCGCCACCGATAAAGGACAAACACAACCCAACCAGACTTAAAGGAGGGTTACTATGGCCTTACGGATATCTTTTATAAAAATATCTAGGGCAACTGTCTCCAAATGTACCCTATCCTTCCTATAATAATGGACCTTGTCGGCTGTTAGAGATTCGTGTTTAACCACAAATCCCCCAGTACCTGTGACGGTTCTACCAACTGAAGAGTTTATCTTCTTCCTAACCTTGTAAGCGGCGCTGTGGGAAGACATGTGACGCCATTCCAACCTGGGAACTATATTGGACCAACCGACCAACACGTTCGGGATGCGAGCTCTGATCCATGCAATATCCGCTTGCATGATTTTAATAAGCTCCAAGACAGGAATGGCGCCCATATCATTGCCACCCAAATGAAGGATTATGACATGAGGTTTACCCCAGCGTACTAGGGCCTCTGAGATGCGCGATGGAAGCGCTGGCCAACACATCCCTCTCTCACCTACCCATCTAATTGACACTTGGGATAGAGGGAAACCTAAATTCTGCCCCCCCGGAAGGGCCGAACTACGAATGGAGGCCCAATGAACGTAGGAGTGCCCCACGATCCATATCCTTTTAGCGCCGCTGACGGGTCCTGTAAAGACACACGAGATTAGTACTGAAAACAAAACACACTAACCAACATATTATTCAACAACCGGTCGAATGTAACCTTTAAACTTATTAGAGCGCCATCTACCCAAACGGCAAATGGCTTCAGCGGAGGAACCCTGCAGCGCGGCATTAGTAGCTGCCCCTATGCGGAAAGAATGGGGGGCTATTTTTGACACATCCAAACCAGCGTGCGCAGCAGTCCTCGCTAGCATCCTACGGAACTGGAACAAAGATAGAGAAGTCCGGTTCGCATGTATTAACAAAGGACCCTGTTCCTCTGGTCTGTGTACTAAAAACTGGTTAACCGCCATCACCGGGCAGCAGAGACCGTTAGACTGAGGAATAGGGATCCATGCCCCTTTGCCCTCTTGATCCGTCTTAGATCTGGGCAAATAAATTAACAGTGAATCTTCTCCCGCTCTGACGTGGCCGAACTGAAGGCCTTTGTCAGTGCATGATTTGGACGGTGCCACGAGCTCGCTTATACGAAGCGCAGCCGAATAGGCTAATAAAAACGCAGCTCTAAATAACAAAAACTCATAATGCGTTGCGCAGATGTCCGGCAAAGCGACCACCAGCCGCTCAAGCCGGTCATGCGTGATGGGCTCCCTAGAGTCCTTTTGTTGTGGTTGGAGCTTGCCCCAACCTTTGACAACTTGCCGCACAAATTTAGAACTGCCCGGATCCGGCAAAGCAAGCGTACGATAAAAGAATGACAAGGCGGCCAACCGAGAATGAACCGCCCCCTGCCGCGAACCCTTTCGCCAAAGACTCACCAGCCAATCACATACTGTGTCCTGAGACGCTTCAATCGCCTCCACATTCTGACACCGGCAAAAGTCTTCCCATTCCCGCCATAGCCTGACATAGGAGCACCATGTCCTAGGTGCAAGGGACGCCCGCACTAGAGGGAGCAAGGATATCCAGGACGGAGAAGCTGCCAAAGGAAACCAGGACAAGGTAAGCCTTCTAATGCAGCATGAGGGGCCAAACGTCTGAACGTCACCCAATCAAACCTGGATAGTGCATCTGCCAATACATTATTAACCCCCGGGACGTGACGCGCTTGAAACTGGATATTAAGTTCAAGACAGCGTAAGACCAGATGCCTCAGTAAACAAACTACAACCGCGGAAGTGGCCGAAAGACCGTTCACCGCGTGGACGACACTGAGATTATCTGTCCAGAAATTAATCGTCCTGTTTGCAAATTGATTGCCCCAAAGTTCAACCGCCAAAACGATAGGGAAAAGCTCCAAAAGGGTAAGGTTACGTGTTAAGCCCCTGGCCGACCATTCTGGCGGCCAAGGGCCTGCACTCCATTCCCCCCGGAAATACGCCCCATAACCCTTCGACCCCGCGGCGTCAGTAAATAAATGCAACAACTGACTGGAAATGGGCTCAGATCGCCATAATCGGATCCCATTGAAGTCCTGAAGAAAAGTCTTCCAGACTCTCAGGTCAGCTCTCATGCCTTCTGAAACCCAAATTTTTTCAGAAGGCCTGAGTTTGCCCTTCAGCTTAGCTTCCAATCTCCGATTGAAAACTCTCCCCATGGGGATAACTCTGCCTGCAAAATTCAAAAGGCCAAGTAATGACTGTAGCTGCCTAAGCGTGATGGTCGCCATGGAAACAGCCGCTTCAACCGCCTCAAGCATATCCCGTACTTTGCCATCAGGCAGCCTACAAATTCTGTCGACAGTATCAATTTCGATACCCAGGAATGTAATACAAGTGCCCGGGCCCTCAGTCTTGTCTTCAGCCAGTGGGACACCGAATTGCAGCATAAGGATTCTCATGGAGTCCATCAGCTGCTGACATTCAGTAGTTCCCGGACTCCCCACCAAGAGGAAGTCGTCCAGATAATGAGCAATGCGGTTATTAACTGCCTGTTGCTCCAAAACCCAGTGCAAAAATGTACTAAAGGTTTCAAACAAGGCGCAAGAGATGGCGCAGCCCATAGGCAAGCACCTATCTACGTAAAATTCTTTTTGGAATTTGCAACCCATCAAATAAAAGGAAGAAGGGTGCAAGGGCAGCAGGCGAAAGGCTGATTCAATGTCCAGCTTTGCCAACAAGGCTCCTGCGCCCACCCCCCGCACCAAATCCAGGGCGCTATCAAAGGATTGATAACGCACTGAGCTGAGTTCCGGATCAATAGCATCATTGACGGAATAGCCCCTAGGGTGAGATAGGTGGTGTATTAGACGGAATTTTCCCAATTCCTTCTTGGGTACTACACCAAGTGGTGAAATGACCAGATTCGGCAAAGGTGGCGAGGAAAAAGGACCCACTACCCGGCCCATAGATATCTCCTTGTCCAGCTTGACCCTAACAACCGAAGGGTGCTGGTAAGCTGATTTGAGGTTACGATAGCCTCTGGAACCCTTAATGGCTTTCGTCACAGGTATACGAAAACCGTCCTTAAACCCTTGAAATAACAAAGACGCTGCGCGCGAATCTGGGTACACCCTAAGCCATGGCTCAAGGGCGTGCACCTTCACCGGTGTTGGGGCCTTTAGGAACAAGAGAGAGCTTGTTCTGAGCTCTACCGGGTGCTGAATCCTTTTTTCTGGCACACTCGCTCCCGGGGTGTGATCCAGCACAGTATCGGCATACGTGCCTGAACGCACATGAATTACCTCTGTCGCATTTATTATCTTGAAATGCCCAGCAGGTACCACCTCTGCGCTTCGTTTTGGAAGCACGAAAGGACTGATTGCTAGATGAAATGGAGGAGGAGGGTGACCCCTGCGGGCCTAGGCGTTGCCAAAGATGTGATTCAGTTGTATCGAAGGTGAGCACAGGATTACCCGCCATCTTTTGCCTAAACTCAGCATCATAATCTCTCCAGGCCCCCTCAGCAAACTTCCTCTGAATCCAATGGATATTATCAGTATATTTAAGGATAGCGTGGCATTGGCTCGGGTATTTCTCCAAGTAGCAAGAGGAGAAAACTCTAAAGCAGATTAGCCACTCCTCAAAAGTTTCAGGACGCTTAAACCGTTTAGGTCCAGTACCGTCCGCGCTCTTCTCTCGCTGCCTACAAGCCTCAGCAGATAATTCAAATATATTCACATATTTGCCCTGCTGTATTTTTTTAATTGTCCTTGGTTTCAAATGACCGTGCAATGATGGAGTATAAGATGGGAAAGAATCGCCGTGTAAGGCCACTTTCCTTTCTGGGATTAAGTTAATAGGTGGACGCTTGTCCCCCACTATAGTGGTGCTCTGCACAGCTTCTGGGGAACCTACCGCAAGCTGCGCCTGCGCCATGCTGCCGACTGCGCCTGACTGCATTACCTGCCACATTTTCTTTACCATGGCAAACATGCGCTTCTGACCCTTACCCCTTAGCCCAAGTGAAGTGTCACTGTCACATTCAGATTCAGACAGGGATGAGTCAACCTGGTCATGTCGGTCATGTGTAAATGTAAAGGGCTTACCAGGAATGGCCATTGCGCCGTCCTGATGCTCCATACCGGAGGTGGAAGGACCAGGAACCGCCCCGCTGTCCTGCTGCAAGGAATCAGCCGTGCTCTCACGCTGCTGTGCATCCGCCTGCTCCTGTGGAATAACCGCCGAAGCCGAAGGCCTATCAACCTGGTTTGCTTCCATGCTCAGATCCCCTTGAGATGCGTTCTGTAAAAAAGAAAACAGGTCGCGAGCACTACGGACACCGGCAAAGGGGGGGTTAATAGGACCCAAGCCTGACCTATTATTTGCATGTAAGCCTGCCTGTCCTATTTCATTTGCCCTTTCATGCCCCACATTCACATTCCTACCCTGTAACTGAACTAATGAAGCAGGATTGTCCCTTAACTCATGTGACCGTGATGTTGGTAACACATTCAAAGCATCATTTGCAATTCTACTTACCCTCACATTCGAAACACTCATAGGCTCAGCTTGTGCATTCACACTAGAATTCCCCAACTGCGCCACAGCGCGTGCATTCATATTGAGACTCAAAGGATCAGCCTGTGCATTCATACCAGACATCCCTAACTGCGCCACAGCGCGTACATTCATGTGGGGTGATGTCGCACTACTTGGCTGAGAATCTGCCCTAATTTGCTGATAATGTAACCTATTGTGCTGAACTGCGCCATTAGCTTGCCCCTGTGCGGTATGCTGCTGCGCCGCAATAAGCTGACCCTGAGCGCTATGCTGGCGCGCCAAATTAACTTGTCCCTGAGCCTGGGCGTGCTGACCCTGCGGTTCAATCGCACTTATTAGCCCTCCTGGATTGAAATCTGATTGAGAATCTATCGCCCTGGTTCTCGCTAACATGCCCCTACCTAAGGGGTTCAACCTGTTAGCTCTCGTTGAAGCCCCCCTTCTACTTTTAAGGCCTTTATGCGTGACCCCGCTAATTGGATCCTGAGCCCTGCTGCCAGTAAATTGCAACCTGGTATTAATGCGAGATGGCGCCTTCCGTTGCCGAACTTGAGGACCCCTTCGGCCCCATAACCCACCCCCGGCCGCCATCCTCTCATGGTGCTCACCTTCCTGGAGCTGCAGAGGATGCGACCGTTCCCGCGAAGTCCCGACGCTGAAACCGGAAACGGAAGTGGATGGGCGCGTGACCGGAACTTCCGGTTGCGCACTTACCATTGGACCCTGAGGACCCGCGGCCTGGTTTGGAGGACCGGACACCGACGCCGCGTGGAGCTGGAGCAGAGGACCCGCCGGAGAACCTGGAGGACCCGACGGAGGAGCCTGCATACCCGCCGGGGACATCGCCGCAACTAAAGACGCCAGGATGGAAGACACCGCCGAGACCGCCGACGGAGGAATCGCGGACATGAGGGAGGATACCGCTACTTCAGGTAAGCCTTGTTGCGGTGTGGAGACGGGCTGGGGGTCTAATGATGGCAGAACAGGGGCTTGTTGCGCAGGCGAAAGCACCACAGAAGCGGGCCCAGCTCTTGAGAGGGCATGCTGCGCCGGCGCCGAGGCCAAATTTTCAGGGGCATCTGCGGGGGTTAATAGAGAGGGGCCCGTGTAATGGCTAAATCTGCCTCAGTGCCTGCACTTGCACCACGTGTTGAGCCCCTATCTAACCTGGGCCTAGCTAAAGGGGTAATTGAGGTTTCAACATAGGCCTCAACCGGTACATGTGAAGCTACCGAAGGTGGACTGGAAGCCTGAGGCCTAGCCTGAGGGCCAGTTGCTTGGAGACAGGCTGATTGCTCATCCGGCCTAGCCATTGCCACTGAGGCATAGGCTGAATCGTCTCCTTCCACCCCCTCACCTGCTGCATGGATATCTAACCTGCTAACAGTGTGACTCATAATGTTTGTCTGTGCTATACTAGTACTAGGCCTAGTCTCAGTAGTATACTGTGTAGGTGGAATTATGTCATCTAGCTCTTCAATGTCATCCAGTGTACTTATCTGTTTTTTCTGTTTTCCAGATCCAGGTTTCTCAAACACCAACTCGTGGAAGCGCTGAGGAGGGAGTTTAGATCGTCTGGATCGCTGCATTGTTCACAGAAATGAAGAATTACCCTGAACAATAACAGAAAGAACTCGTCTGCACCGGATTCCAGGAAGAAGAGGGCCAGGAAGCTGATGATCCCCACTTTTAAGGTGAGTAGTGGGCCCCTCCCTTGCATGCAACATTGTTGCAACTAACTTCCCTAGCCAGCCCTCTTCTCCTATCTCTCCCTACGGCTTTAACCCTTAGCTTTGCTCCAGGCCCAATTGTGCCCTACACTGCCTTTCTAAAAAAAAAAACCCTCACCAAAAATGTAATAAAAAAATAATCCTTTTTATTTGTTAAAGGGACATTCAACACCAGAATGTTTGTTGTATATAAAGATAATCCCTTTAGTACACATTCCCTAGTTTTGCATAACCAACGCGGTTAAATTAATACACATTTTACCTCTGTGATTGCATTTTATTTAAGCCGCTGCAGACTGCCCCCTTATCTCAGTTCTTTTGACAGACTTGCATTTTATACAATCAGTGCTGGCTCCTTGTTAACTTAAAGTGCCTGAGCACAGTGTTATCTATATGACACACGTGAACCAACACCCTCTAGTGGTTAAAAACTGCCAAAATGCATTCAGAATAGAGGCGGCTAATTAGTCTGTGAAAAAGCATATAGTTTTAAGTTCTCAATTTACTTCTACTGTACTGATATGTATTGTTTTCTCTGGGTATCTTTGTTGAAATTAAGCAGGGACAAAAGCTCAGGAGTGTGCACGTCTCTTGATCACTAAATGGCAGCAGTTTTGCAAGAATGATTTGAAAGAGCACTAGATGTCTGCACTATTTCCGGCCATTTAGGAGTCCAGAATGCCTTGCCTCTACCTAGCAGTGACGTGCAGTGGTGAGGTCAGAGACTGGTGGTGGTAGGGAACTGCCACTGGCTATAAAATGCCCAAGAAGCATATATATAAACCCAATAGAGGTAGCTTAAAGGGACAGTCAACGCCAGAATTTTTGTTGTCTAAAAAGATATTTAATCCCTTTATTACCCACTCCCCAGTTTTGCATAACCGACACAGTTATAATAATAGACGTTTTACCTCTGTAATTACCTTGTATTTAAGATTCTGCAAACTGCCCCCTTATTTCAGTCCTTTTGATAGACTTACATTTTAGCCAATCAGTGCTCACTCCTAGGTAAATTCACATGCGTGAGCTCAATGCTATCTATATGAAATACATGAACTAATGCACTCTAGTGTTGAAAAACTGTGAGAATGCATTTTAGATTAGAGGCAGTCTTCAAGGTCTAAGAAATTAGTAAGTATATGATTATGAACCTTCTAGGTTTAGCTTTCAACTAAGAATACCAAAGGAAAGCAAAATTAGTGATAAAAGTACATTTTTAAGTTATTTAAAATGACATGCCCTATTTGAATCATGAAAAAGTATTTTGGATTTTACTGTCCCTTTAAATTTACGATTAAATTACATTATAGGCAAATGCATTTCCAATATTTATACTCATCAACACAAATAGTACACAGAGGCAAGTGATATGTGTTTGGGGCTTGAGCACTTACAGCTAGAGTATGGGCTGAGCTGGTATACAGACTGGCAGTTAATATGTGCAGAAGGCTGGATGACATTCAGTTTTATCCTAGAAATAGTTTTTATTACTGGCTTTCATTGTAATTAAACTATTTTCACATGCCATTGCCTGTATACAATGAAACATTTATTTTAACTATCTCATCAACATTTATGATATGTCCAAACATAAACACCCATAGCGGAATACAATTGAGCTCCTGTAAGTAACATGGTGGTTTGAGAAACCATTGTTTCTGTAACCTAGATGGGAGTCAAATATCTCACATCAAATACCCAGGGGGATCTGTAAGCTCCGAGTCGCTCCAGCAAATCGAATCAGTCGAGAGGTATTGTGACTGTGAGATAACTTATTGAATTTGTAAATCTCTTCTATATCTGTGGTTAAAACAAAATGAAGAGACATCCTAGATGGGAGTCAAAGAACTCACAGCAAATACCCAGGGGCATCGGTAAGCTCTGAGTCGCTTCAGCAATTTTAATCAGTCGAGAGGTATTGTGAGATAACTTATTGAATTTGTAAATTTCTCCTATATCTGTGGTTAAAACAGAATGAAGGGGCGTCCTAGATGGGAGTCAAAGAACTCACAGCAAATACCCAGGGGACTCGGTAAGCTCTGAGTCGCTTCAGCAATTTTAATCAGTCGAGAGGTATTGTGAGATAACTTATTGAATTTGTAAATTTCTCCTATATCTGTGGTTTGCTTATGAGCACAACTTTTTTGACGAGGTTATGGCTTTAATGCTATTTATTATAAAGCACAATTATTGATATGAACTTTCTTTTCATATTGTTGTGCTGAAGTATATTTGGAAAAAACAAGAATAATGGTTATGCATGCAGTAAATAATAAGCTGTTATGAAATACTAAAGTAATGGTTTTGTGCTTGTAATGGTGTATACATTTCTGCTTTCAATGATATTTTATAAAGTCACAAATCCTTGCACCATTATCAATGATGCAACTGGTTATCCCCTCAACTGAGCAGTATACACTATCACGTTAAACCTGCAGCTAGACACGGAAACGGATAGACTGCGGGAAGAGAGGAAAGGAGAGTGTATCCTCATCTGGAGTGCAACTCGCTGCTGAGAGCCAAGGACCAGGGGTGTTTAATTCACGGTCTAGACAGACAGCCTGTGGACAAAGCGGAGGAGTTGCAGAGATAACCACAAGTACTGTCTAGTGTTATTTTGCACTTAAAGGTGTCTAAAAATTGTAAATTTATCAGAAGAGAAAAAGTGCAACATCTCACTTATATGTCCCTCACGTACAGAAATTTTAGCAGCAACAGTTTAAAGGAAGAACTGGTCTCGCAAGGTGTTGCTATGTAATGTATATCTGTACCTGAGTGTGGTGATTACAGAGGACTGTCCATTTCTTAATTGGCTTTTTCGTCTGCTACTTCTACCTCTGAAAATATGGGCCCTGAACTAAGCCTTCAACAAACCTGATAAAGTATTTGTATATGCCCAGTGCAGTATGTTATTAATCACATTCTTATACTAATTGCCTGGTTACGGTTAGGCTACTAATATGCTAGAATATTCTAATTGTAACAGTCTTGAAAATAGAAAAAGTGCACTTTGACTGCTAATGTATTTACCTTTTACTTTCTTGCTTTATTAAAATTTTGGTATACGTAATATTGATATAAGGTCAAGAAAGGTTAAGTGGTTAAAGCTGCAGGGCTAGAAAAATACTATATGCCAAATTAGAGGATTACAAAGTATGCAGGGTTAATTTTTTTTCAAATAAATTGTTCAGGGCATTGGGCTTAATACTACATATATGTTCTGGCTGTTAAAAAGTAAATTAAGTGCAGTACTATAAGATAGCCTAGTTCTTTACAAATGAGCTATTTTTTGATAAGATGAAATTGTGAAGAAAAATGTGTCTGTAATTTGGTTTATTTTCTTGAAGGTTATCCCCTCTAAAGGTTAAACGTAGATTAAATCTAGAGGTGAACATAATACAGTTACATAAGAATTGCAGGATTTTATATATGTATTAAAAGCAATTAAAAGTAAGCTTTATGGGCACAGTATATGAGTTATCTGCACGTTGAGCACCAGAAGGTATAGTCAGTACCAAACATGTATTTTCGGAGAAACAGATTGGGATTTATAAAGTAAGAGGTAATAAAGTCAATCCTGAAATTAGTATAATTACTAATCACGTCTGCTAGATACTGTGTCTTTGCTAGCTGGGTGCAAATTAATCTTATAGATGGTATCGTGGTCATCTAATTTTCACAATAACACAGATATATTTCTTTATTAGATCTTAGGATCTCACACACACGTCCCTACACTTCCCCTCCTATTAAGTATTAATGATTTAAAACAATACACCCACTAGTCACTGAGAGTTAAGTGACTACGTTTTTTTTCTTTCTTTCTTTTTCTTGTTTCAATTATTAGATATAATTCACATATATTTTTGAACACATGGAAAAGTTTCTTTCCAACACTAATATCACTTCTCAGACCATGCTTCCAAAAAGCAAGGATAAGAAGTACCGGCTGTCCGAGGCACTAAGTGAGACACAGAATGAAGGGGTAATCAGTAATCACAAAAGCAGATATGCAACTAATAGTGAACCAACTCTCAGATATCTTCCTACCCCAATTTGATTCCCTGAAAAATTAAATGTTAAGTTTATTGGCAGAAGTTAGACAATTTGCTAGTAGATTAACGGAGGCAGAGGATAGAATATCAGTATTGGAGGAAATGCTCAATAATCAATCAGAGATAGTAACAACACTAGACAAAAAAAAAAATTACTGAAAACTAGAATAGATGATCTGGAAGACCGTTCCAGATAAAACAATGTTAAGATTATAGGCATTCGGTGGGGGGCGGAGCCAACCAGGGGAGAAGCTGGTCGCAACCTTCACAAGCTCCCTCTTTGCTTGCGCAAAAACCCCTTTTTTAGTCTAACAGTATTTATTTGTTTTACCTCCCAGTTGCCCTATTTATCCCTCTAGCCTAGCATACCCCTCCGGTGTATCTCCTGAACACCCTCCTGATCTCATTTTCCCCCTCGCACCTGCATTTCTGCTCCACTTAGCAGCCGCGGGGATCAGCCACATTCAGCAGCCCTGGGATCTCAGTGAGACATCAGCGTGTTGAGCGGTCTTTGCAAATCACTTACCGCCTCTCCTGAGCAAACACCCAGATCCCTAAGTGGCCGCACACACACTGAGCCCGTCAGCCCACCAGCGCACAACTCCATTACCGCAGTGCCGCGGCCCAAAACGGGGAGGCGCCATCTTGTGCTCAACCGGCTCACCTCGTGGGAAACCACAGGAGCACATCTAGAGCATCGGCTCTACTGCTTACTCCTCCTTGAATCGCCGCCACTCTAGCTCCGCAATAAGAGCCTGCACAGCAACTACTACACAGCACCGGAGACACCAGACTCCCTAAGTAAGTTGCACATTACTGTTCTCTCTGCGGCCCACGCAGCACAGGCCCCACCGGGTCAAAACTTACAGTCCGCTGATACTGCTGGGGTAGTTAAACCTCACACACAAAGTGATCCCCCTTGTAATATTGTAATATCCTAACACTAGGAACTAGCAAAATTTTCAGACCCTTATTAAAAACCGCAACACACCCCAGATTGCCCCATTAAACGCTCAGGCCCTGATAAGTACAAGAAAAAGAAAACAACAGAGAAGCTTAAGGAGAATAATCTTTTATCTGGGGTGTAAGCCATAAACTCAATCAAGGGAGCTCTGGACTGAATTGACCTATATTGGGGGTGCAGTAGTTAAACTGTTTTATTAATGGCTGCTGCTTTCACTTATTTAGCCCCTTTCTAGTCATTGCATATCTGAATACAGCTATGGAATAAATCTTTACTAGCCAATTCTGCCTGCCTACCACGTGGTGCTAGTCACAGTGTGCTACCTCATCTAAGCATTTTTCTGAACCTTACCTAATTAACCCTGTATCCCTGCTGTGTGCACTAGTGGGGCATCCTAACTCATAATGTCACAGTCTGCCAGGAAAAAAAATAACAAACAACCCTACCCTCCAAAGAAAACAGTGATAGATCACTTTGGGCCAACTTATCCTGGGCCCCATAATGAAACAGAAGCCCCAGATTCGCCTGGATCAGAAACTTCTGAACTTATGCTATCAGCGCTACATGACATGCAACAATCCACAACTACTGAGGTTACTCCTACATTTATAATGGATTCCTTGAAATCCCTTCTGGATAAGCATCATGCTTCCTTTGCAGCCAAGTTAGCGGCCTCCACTGCCGAACTTAAGAAAGAAATCTCGTCTACAAACGAGTGCCTGGATTCACTGGAAAGAAGACATGAGGATCTTTCAACTGAACAATCGAATATCCTCAGTTTCACGCAGCAACTCTCAGATTACTTCGAAGTGGTTGAGGACAAGATCGCTGACATGGAAGACAGATCCCGGCGAAATAATCTCAGGATCCGGGGGGTGCCGGAATCTGTCTCCAACTCAGACCTTCAGGTATATCTGAAAGAACTTTTCCAACTATTGGCCCCCAAAACCATGGAGGGTGAAGACCTAATGGACAGAGCTCATCGCTCACTGAAACCCAAAGGCCTGTCCGAGGATCAGCCTCGTGACATCATTGTCCATCTACACTACTACACCTACAAGGAGAGGATACAGAGGGCGCATTTTCTAAAACCTGCCCTTCCTGATAAATTTAAAAATATACAAATTTTCCCGGACTTGTCAATGAGAACACTCCAAAAAAGAAAGACTTTCATAGAAATCACCACCACATTAAGGAACAACAATATCAGATATCGGTGGGGCTACCCTATTAAACTTCTCATATTCAGGAACAATCAAATGTTCACTATTCTAAAAGCCTCTAAAGGATATGAACTCCTCCAACACTGGAATCTACTTCCCTCACTAAAGGACAAACCTTCACAGCAGCACAACCAACTAAGAGCTACAGCGGAAGAATGGAGAGCGCCCGCTCTCACTCCAGAACGCCTGTCTCAATCAGGCACCAAGGAACAGCAGAACGCTCCAAGTGATTCTAGGCCCAAAGCCTCTTCGTGGACGACACCGAGATCAAGAGATCTCTCTCTACATAACCAACAGGAGGTCTTGAAATGGTCAGCACTTCCCCCAAGAAGGGAAACTACTCCCTTGGAACCACAATGACTTTTCTCACAAGTCCCCCATCCTGGCTGAACTCTCTTTTCTACTGACATGAAAGGGAGCCCTCGGGCTCCCTGCCCAGCTTGATATACCAGTGACTGATAAGTATACCTTGATTTGCACTTTGACCTTGCTTTATCCCATTATATTCCATGTATTGTCTAGGAATTCATGCTACCTTACTAAGTTTAGGCTGTTTCCTCTTTTTTTTTTTATCTAGGTTGGTTTGTCACACACAGGTTGTCCAATGTAGATATAAAAGTTGTAAGCTATCTAATACACATAGACAATACCTATTTAGACGCAACCCCAGAGCTAACTAATTAATTTCTCATATGTGCAGAAAGTAGGTTAGATACAGCACAAACCCCTACCAGATTTACCAGTTCCACTAAAAGTATTACCCTTAGGGTTATAATTGTAGAGACAGTTGTTTATTTTCCCATAAGTGCAGAAAGTTGGTCTGATTTAGATTGATGTCCTACCAAATATACCCAGCTCTGACAAATGCATCATATACGGGGCTATAATTGTTGGACTCTTGCCCAACTCCGTAGAATTTGATAGCCAGTTTTGCCTCCCACCTATCATACAATTTAAATCACAATCTAGTATAAATAAATGTGTAGTCTCCTGCTATTCCCAGTTAGCTCACATACAATCTGCAACCACCGAGATATAGCTCTCACTAAGTCAACACTGATAGGCACAAGGGTAGCCCTGGAAATTACTATTGGTATTCCTCACAGTTATCCCCGCATACGGATACTACTGTTGTTATTGTTATTGTTTCCTTAATATGTTCTGTATAGTTGAATGCTCTGATTCTTACACTTGTTATGACTAACCTTAGAACTGCCATGTTCTTTTTTTCATGCACACAGCAACATTGTGTATGATGCATACATTCTTCCTGCTAATTTACTTTATCACTCCTTTGCCCTGCAGACAACACCCTTTCCTGTACCCAAGAATCCACGCTACTTTGATATACAAGAGCTGAAAGCTATCCAAAACACATAAGCAATACCTATTTGGACGTAGCCCTTAAGGTAGACACTTAATCCCCCATACAAGCAGAAAGTAGATTAGAAATAGAAAAAAATCACCACGGGAGCACTTTGTTGTGCTAAATAAATTACCTGTAAGGTTAAAACCGTAAAGATAGTTGATTTCTTTTCCATACATACAGAAGGGTGCTTAGAAATAGATCAACTCCTTAACAAACACACTTAGCCTAACCTAATATATTACATATAAGGCAATAATGGTTGGATTCCCGTTAGCCCTCACAGAATCTAACATCACTTTTGGCCCCCACCTCTTATGCAGTTCAAGTCACAACTTAGTAAGAACAATTGTATTGCCTCCTGTTACTTCTAGATAGTTTACATTTAATTTTCAGCTAGGAGGGTACGCCTCTCATTGAGTCATCATTGGTAGACACAAGGGAAGCTCTGGAGTTTCCTTCTGGAGCTCCGCACAGGCATACCTGAGTACTGTTGTTATTGTTATTGCTGCCATGGTTTGGTTTGTATAGTTAAATGTTTTGCTTATCACACTTGTTATTACTGACCTCGGAATTGTCATATTTTATGTTGCACACAGCAATCTTGTGCATGGTACACACAATATTTCTTTCATTCTATCTTATTACCCTCTTGCACCACAGACTATACCCCTTTTTTTTTTTTCATACACTCTACATGCGGCAGGCAGAGCGGCTGCCTAGTCCACTCCATCTTTTTATCTTATACACATCTATCCCACCCAACACCCCCATAATCCTATGCGACCAGCACTTTTTCTCCCCTAACAACCCACATTCACTAAGTAAACCAATTACCTAATACCTCCCACCCCCCCCCCTTACCCAATTCCATATACGCCCCCCCCCCCCCCCACCCTCCTTAATTAAGGTACCCCTATCTATTAGGGGGCTACAAAAGCGGTTATTCTTGCCTATACCGCAACCCCACAGAACCTCTTTTTTCTTTCTTAAAGGAGAGAGGAGAGGGGGGACAGAGGGGAAGAGAAAGAGAAAAGAAAAACAAGTAAAGGAATTTAAAAGTAGAACTTATCCTAACACATACTAAGCAAGCTACACACTCACTTTGATACTAACCTCCCGATTGATACCGTCTATTCTATCTCTCCCTTAGCACTATCTCAAGGCTCCCCTAACCCCTCCCCCCTTTTTCTTCTCCTCCTCCCCACCCCTCCTAACTTTCTGGTATCTGACTAGTATGCCTAGCTTTCCAAATTCATTGATGCTTTTATTTCCAGATGGATGTGTTTTTGCCCATGCTTCTCGCCATCAATAATCTCTTTTCTACAATGTATAAGAATAACACCCATGTTTTCTCCGCAGTTTACAAAAATGGACTGAATATTTAATAACTGCTTTCTGAACCTTAATTTTAATACCTTTTGTTCTCAATTGCATTGCAAGGTTCATACTGTGAGGCACGCATGCCACTTAAATTTTTTTTCTTCATCCTGTCTTATGTACGCTTGTTTGTATTCTTTTGTCCATATTTCAATAAAAATTATTTAAAAAAAAAAAAAAAAAAAAAAGATTATAGGCATTCCAGAAGTAGAGGAATTTAAAGACTTACTACGCTTTGCTGCATTCACACTACCTCAGATGCTAGCGGTTGAGCAACAGACTCTCTATTAAGATAGAAAGAGCCCACAGAATGGGCCCTCCTAGGGGCAGTGCCACTGGAAAAACCTTAATAAAACAATTATGGTCAGATTTTTAGATTTCCAAGATAAGATGAACATTATGCGATTATACAGAAAAAAGGAAAAATTGACAGTGGGAGAAAGCAGAATCCTGCTTTTTCAAGTCTATTCTAGCGACACTGCCGCTAGGAGAAAGGCCCCATACTGTACTAAACTAATACAAATGGGTTATAAAGCTAGGCTCCTATATCCTGCAAAAATTGTGATTGAAGATGAGGAGGGTTTTATTAAGCTGGGTAATGTACCAGAAGATAAAGATTTTTTAATAGAAAAAAAATAGCACAAGAGTGAGTTTCAGTACATAAATAAAATGAGTATAAAGAAGATACCTGAAAGGAGAAGTTGTAACAAAATATAATGACAGGTGATTGTAAATTTTGGTTGAAAGGGGTGTGTTTTCCTTTTTTTTTCCCTCTCCCCCCCTGTCTCTGTCTCCTCTCCCTGCACACATAATTAAATAGAAAGCACTGGTTAAGGACAATATTAGATGCCTCTCCGGGAACGTTGGTGGCATCACCTCCCCAATTAAAAGGATGTTAATAGTAAGACAACTTGGGAAACTTAAACCTGATATAGCTTTCATACAGGAAACCCATCTAAAATAGGAAGAAGTGATCAAACTTAAAAGTAAATGGGTTGGGGAGGTGATAGTCACCCATTGCTCCAGGAGAAAGAAGGGAGTGGCGATATTAATAAACAAAAAACTGACATATAATATCGAAAAATCAGATATAGACCCAGATGAAAGGTGGTTGATAGTAGAATTACGGGTAATGGAACCAAGTTCATTTTATGCAATGTATATGGTCCTAATAAAACGGATGCAAATTTTTGGAACAACCTAATTTTCCGTTTATCTGCATATATTGGACAAAAGATAATATTAGCAGGGGATTTTAACTTAATATCCACCAAATTAGATAAATTCAGCCCTAAAAAAGTTGCCTTCTCCAAACAAAAGGCTAAAATATTCAGTAGCACGATATATGGCGTACACAACATCCTGATATCAAAATGTTTACCTGTGATTCAAAAGCTTTTGGTTCTCTTTCTATGATAGATTTACTAGGAGTAGCCCCTTCCTTCCTAATACAGAGAATGTGCCAGAGGAAGAAATCACGTCTCTCCTAATACAGAGAGTGTAACTGAGCAAGTAACTCATCTCAATACAGGGAGTGTGACAGAGGGAGTAACCCCTTCTGATCTAATACAGAGAGTGTGACAGAGGGAGTAACCCCTTCTCATCTAATACAGGGAGTGTGACAGAGGGAGTAACCCCTTCTCATCTAATACAGAGAGTGTGACAGAGGGAGTAACCCCTTCTCATCTAATACAGGGAGTGTGACAGAGGGAGTAACCCCTTCTCTCCTAATACAGGGAGTGTGACAGAGGGAGCAACCCCTTCTCTCCTAATACAGGGAGTGTGACAGAGGGAGTAACCCCTTCTCATCTAATACAGGGAGTGTGACAGAGGGAGTAACCCCTTCTCATCTAATACAGAGAGTGTGACAGAGGGAGTAACCCCTTCTCTCCTAATACAGGGAGTGTGACAGAGGGAGTAACCCCTTCTCATCTAATACAGGGAGTGTGACAGAGGGAGTAACCCCTTCTCATCTAATACAGGGAGTGTGACAGAGGGAGTAATCCCTTCTCTCCTAATACAGGGAGTGTGACAGAGGGAGTAACCCCTTCTCATCTAATACAGGGAGTGTGACAGAGGGAGTAACCCCTTCTCATCTAATACAGGGAGTGTGACAGAGGGAGTAACCCCTTCTCATCTAATACAGGGAGTGTGACAGAGGGAGTAATCCCTTCTCATCTAATACAGAGAGTGTGACAGAGGGAGTAACCCCTTCTCATCTAATACAGGGAGTGTGACAGAGGGAGTAACCCCTTCTCATCTAATACAGAGAGTGTGACAGAGGGAGTAACCCCTTCTCATCTAATACAGAGAGTGTGACAGAGGGAGTAACCCCTTCTCATCTAATACAGGGAGTGTGACAGAGGGAGTAACCCCTTATCTCCTAATACAGGGAGTGTGACAGAGGGAGTAACCCCTTCTCATCTAATACAGAGAGTGTGACAGAGGGAGTAACCCCTTCTCATCTAATACAGGGAGTGTGACAGAGGGAGTAACCCCTTCTCTCCTAATACAGGGAGTGTGACAGAGGGAGTAACCCCTTCTCATCTAATACAGAGAGTGTGACAGAGGGAGTAACCCCTTCTCATCTAATACAGAGAGTGTGACAGAGGGAGTAACCCCTTCTCATCTAATACAGGGAGTGTGACAGAGGGAGTAACCCCTTCTCATCTAATACAGGGAGTGTGACAGAGGGAGTAACCCCTTCTCATCTAATACAGGGAGTGTGACAGAGGGAGTAACCCCTTCTCATCTAATACAGAGAGTGTGACAGAGGGAGTAACCCCTTCTCATCTAATACAGAGAGTGTGACAGAGGGAGTAATCCCCTTCTCATCTAATACAGGGAGTGTGACAGAGGGAGTAACCCCTTCTCATCTAATACAGGGAGTGTGACAGAGGGAGTAACCCCTTCTCATCTAATACAGGGAGTGTGACAGAGGGAGTAACCCCTTCTCATCTAATACAGGGAGTGTGACAGAGGGAGTAATCCCTTCTCTCCTAATACAGGGAGTGTGACAGAGGGAGTAACCCCTTCTCATCTAATACAGGGAGTGTGACAGAGGGAGTAACCCCTTCTCATCTAATACAGGGAGTGTGACAGAGGGAGTAACCCCTTCTCATCTAATACAGGGAGTGTGACAGAGGGAGTAATCCCTTCTCATCTAATACAGAGAGTGTGACAGAGGGAGTAACCCCTTCTCATCTAATACAGGGAGTGTGACAGAGGGAGTAACCCCTTCTCATCTAATACAGGGAGTGTGACAGAGGGAGTAACCCCTTCTCTCCTAATACAGGGAGTGTGACAGAGGGAGTAACCCCTTCTCATCTAATACAGGGAGTGTGACAGAGGGAGTAACCCTTCTCATCTAATACAGGGAGTGTGACAGAGGGAGTAACCCCTTCTCATCTAATACAGGGAGTGTGACAGAGGAAGTAACCCCTTCTCATCTAATACAGAGAGTGTGACAGAGGGAGTAACCCCTTCTCATCTAATACAGGGAGTGTGACAGAGGAAGTAGCCCCTTCTCATCTAATACAGGGAGTGTGACAGAGGGAGTAACCCCTTCTCATCTAATACAGGGAGTGTGACAGAGGAAGTAACCCCTTCTCATCTAATACAGGGAGTGTGACAGAGGGAGTAACCCCTTCTCATCTAATACAGGGAGTGTGACAGAGGGAGTAACCCCTTCTCTCCTAATACAGTGAGTGTGACAGAGGGAGTAACCCCTTCTCGTCTAATACAGGGAGTGTGACAGAGGAAGTAACCCCTTCTCATCTAATACAGGGAGTGAGACAGAGGGAGTAACCCCTTCTCATCTAATACAGGGAGTGTGACAGAGGGAGTAACCCCTTCTCATCTAATACAGAGAGTGTGACAGAGGGAGTAACCCCTTCTCATCTAATACAGGGAGTGTGAGAGAGGGAGTAACCCCTTCTCATCTAATACAGGGAGTGTGACAGAGGGAGTAACCCCTTCTCATCTAATACAGAGAGTGTGACAGAGGGAGTAACCCCTTCTCATCTAATACAGGGAGTGTGACAGAGGTAGCAGCCCCTTCTCATCTAATACAGGGAGTGTGACAGAGGGAGTAACCCCTTCTCATCTAATACAGGGAGTGTGACAGAGGGAGTAACCCCTTCTCATCTAATACAGAGAGTGTGACAGAGGGAGTAACCCCTTCTCTCCTAATACAGAGAGTGTGACAGAGGGAGTAACCCCTTCTCATCTAATACAGGGAGTGTGACAGAGGGAGTAACCCCTTCTCATCTAATACAGGGAGTGTGACAGAGGGAGTAACCCCTTCTCATCTAATACAGAGAGTGTGACAGAGGGAGTAACCCCTTCTCATCTAATACAGGGAGTGTGACAGAGGTAGCAGCCCCTTCTCATCTAATACAGGGAGTGTGACAGAGGGAGTAACCCCTTCTCATCTAATACAGTGAGTGTGACAGAGGGAGTAACCCCTTCTCATCTAATACAGGGAGTGTGACAGAGGGAGTAACCCCTTCTGATCTAATACAGTGAGTGTGACAGAGGGAGTAACCCCTTCTCATCTAATACAGGGAGTGTGACAGAGGGAGTAACCCCTTCTCTCCTAATACAGGGAGTGTGACAGAGGAAGTAACCCCTTCTCATCTAATACAGGGAGTGTGACAGAGGGAGTAACCCCTTCTCATCTAATACAGGGAGTGTGACAGAGGAAGTAACCCCTTCTGATCTAATACAGGGAGTGTGACAGAGGAAGTAACCCCTTCTGATCTAATACAGGGAGTGTGACAGAGGGAGTAACCCCTTCTCATCTAATACAGGGAGTGTGACAGAGGTAGTAACCCCTTCTCTCTAATACAGGGAGTGTGACAGAGGAAGTAACCCCTTCTCATCTAATACAGGGAGTGTGACAGAGGGAGTAACCCCTTCTCATCTAATACAGGGAGTGTGACAGAGGGAGTAACCCCTTCTCATCTAATACAGGGAGTGTGACAGAGGGAGTAACCCCTTCTCTCCTAATACAGGGAGTGTGACAGAGGAAGTAACCCCTTCTCATCTAATACAGGGAGTGTGACAGAGGGAGTAACCCCTTCTCTCCTAATACAGGGAGTGTGACAGAGGAAGTAACCCCTTCTCATCTAATACAGGGAGTGTGACAGAGGGAGTAACCCCTTCTCATCTAATACAGGGAGTGTGACAGAGGGAGTAACCCCTTCTCTCCTAATACAGAGAGTGTGACAGAGGGAGTAACCCCTTCTCATCTAATACAGAGAGTGTGACAGAGGGAGTAACCCCTTCTCATCTAATACAGTGAGTGTGACAGAGGAAGTAACCCCTTCTCATCTAATACAGGGAGTGTGACAGAGGGAATAACCCCTTCTCATCTAATACAGAGAGTGTGACAGAGGTAGCAACCCCTTCTCATCTAATACAGGGAGTGTGACAGAGGGAGTAACCCCTTCTCATCTAATACAGGGAGTGTGACAGAGGGAGTAACCCCTTCTCATCTAATACAGGGAGTGTGACAGAGGGAGTAACCCCTTCTCATCTAATACAGGGAGTGTGACAGAGGGAGTAACCCCTTCTCATCTAATACAGAGAGTGTGACAGAGGGAGTAACCCCTTCTCATCTAATACAGGGAGTGTGACAGAGGAAGTAACCCCTTCTCATCTAATACAGGGAGTGTGACAGAGGAGTAACCCCATCTCATCTAATACAGAGAGTGTGACAGAGGGAGTAACCCCTTCTCATCCTAATACAGGGAGTGTGACAGAGGGAGTAACCCCTTCTCTCCTAATACAGTGAGTGTGACAGAGGGAGTAACCCCTTCTCTACTAATACAGGGAGTGTGACAGAGGGAGTAACCCCTTCTCATCTAATACAGGGAGTGTGACAGAGGGAGTAACCCCTTCTCATCTAATACAGGGAGTGTGACAGAGGGAGTAACCCCTTCTCATCCTAATACAGGGAGTGTGACAGAGGGGAGTAACCCCTTCTCATCTAATACAGGGAGTGTGACAGAGGGAGTAACCCCTTCTCATCTAATACAGGGAGTGTGACAGAGGGAGTAACCCCTTCTCATCTAATACAGGGAGTGTGACAGAGGAAGTAACCCCTTCTCATCTAATACAGGGAGTGTGACAGAGGGAGTAACCCCTTCTCATCTAATACAGGGAGTGTGACAGAGGGAGTAACCCCTTCTCATCTAATACAGGGAGTGTGACAGAGGAAGTAACCCCTTCTCATCTAATACAGAGAGTGTGACAGAGGGAGTAACCCCTTCTCATCTAATACAGGGAGTGTGACAGAGGGAGTAACCCCTTCTCATCTAATACAGGGAGTGTGACAGAGGGAGTAACCCCTTCTCATCTAATACAGGGAGTGTGACAGAGGGAGTAACCCCTTCTCTCCTAATACAGGGAGTGTGACAGAGGGAGTAACCCCTTCTCATCTAATACAGGGAGTGTGACAGAGGGAGTAACCCCTTCTCTCCTAATACAGGGAGTGTGACAGAGGGAGTAACCCCTTCTCATCTAATACAGGGAGTGTGACAGAAGTAGCTGCCCCTTCTCATCTAATACAGTGAGTGTGACAGAGGGAGTAACCCCTTCTCATCTAATACAGTGAGTGTGACAGAGGAAGTAACCCCTTCTCATCTAATACAGGGAGTGTGACAGAGGTAGCAGCCCCTTCTCATCTAATACAGAGAGTGTGACAGAGGTAGCAGCCCCTTCTCATCTAATACAGGGAGTGTGACAGAGGGATTAACCCCTTCTCATCTAATACAGGGAGTGTGACAGAGGGATTAACCCCTTCTCATCTAATACAGTGAGTGTGACAGAGGGAGTAACCCCTTCTCATCTAATACAGGGAGTGTGACAGAGGGATTAACCCCTTCTCATCTAATACAGGGAGTGTGACAGAGGGATTAACCCCTTCTCATCTAATACAGGGAGTGTGACAGAGGAAGTAACCCCTTCTCATCTAATACAGGGAGTGTGACAGAGGGAGTAACCCCTTCTCATCTAATACAGGGAGTGTGACAGAGGAAGTAACCCCTTCTCATCTAATACAGAGAGTGTGACAGAGGGAGTAACCCCTTCTCATCTAATACAGAGAGTGTGACAGAGGTAGCAGCCCCTTCTCATCTAATACAGAGAGTGTGACAGAGGGAGTAACCCCTTCTCATCTAATACAGGGAGTGTGACAGAGGGAGTAACCCCTTCTCATCTAATACAGAGAGTGTGACAGAGGTAGCAGCCCCTTCTCATCTAATACAGGGAGTGTGACAGAGGGAGTAACCCCTTCTCTCCTAATACAGGGAGTGTGACAGAGGGAGTAACCCCTTCTCATCTAATACAGGGAGTGTGACAGAGGGAGTAACCCCTTCTCATCTAATACAGGGAGTGAGACAGAGGGAGTAACCCCTTCTCATCTAATACAGAGAGTGTGACAGTGGGAGTAACCCCTTCTCATCTAATACAGAGAGTGTGACAGAGGAAGTAACCCCTTCTCATCTAATACAGAGAGTGTGACAGAGGAAGTAACCCCTTCTCATCTAATACAGTGAGTGTGACAGAGGGAGTAACCCCTTCTCATCTAATACAGTGAGTGTGACAGAGGGAGTAACCCCTTCTCATCTAATACAGGGAGTGTGACAGAGGGAGTAACCCCTTCTCATCTAATACAGGGAGTGTGACAGAGGGAGTAACCCCTTCTCATGTAATACAGGGAGTGTGACAGAGGGAGTAACCCCCTTCTCATGTAATACAGGGAGTGTGACAGAGGGAGTAACCCCTTCTCATCTAATACAGGGAGTGTGACAGAGGGAGTAACCCCTTCTCATGTAATACAGGGAGTGTGACAGAGGGAGTAACCCCTTCTCATCTAATACAGGGAGTGTGACAGAGGGAGTAACCCCTTCTCATCTAATACAGGGAGTGTGACAGAGGGAATAACCCCTTCTCATCTAATACAGGGAGTGTGACAGAGGAAGTAACCCCTTCTCATCTAATACAGAGAGTGTGACAGAGGGAGTAACCCCTTCTCATCTAATACAGGGAGTGTGACAGAGGGAGTAACCCCTTCTCATCTAATACAGGGAGTGTGACAGAGGGAGTAACCCCTTCTCATCTAATACAGGGAGTGTGACAGAGGGAGTAACCCCTTCTCTCCTAATACAGGGAGTGTGACAGAGGGAGTAACCCCTTCTCATCTAATACAGGGAGTGTGACAGAGGGAGTAACCCCTTCTCATCTAATACAGGGAGTGTGACAGAGGGAGTAACCCCTTCTCATCTAATACAGAGAGTGTGACAGAGGTAGCAGCCCCTTCTCATCTAATACAGAGAGTGTGACAGAGGAAGTAACCCCTTCTCATCTAATACAGTGAGTGTGACAGAGGGAGTAACCCCTTCTCATCTAATACAGGGAGTGTGACAGAGGGAGTAACCCCTTCTCATCTAATACAGGGAGTGTGACAGAGGGAGTAACCCCTTCTCATCTAATACAGGGAGTGTGACAGAGGTAGTAACCCCTTCTCATCTAATACAGGGAGTGTGACAGAGGGAGTAACCCCTTCTCATCTAATACAGAGAGTGTGACAGAGGTAGCAACCCCTTCTCATCTAATACAGGGAGTGTGACAGAGGAAGTAACCCCTTCTCATCTAATACAGGGAGTGTGACAGAGGGAGTAACCCCTTCTCATCTAATACAGGGAGTGTGACAGAGGGGAGTAACCCCTTCTCATCTAATACAGGGAGTGTGAACAGAGGGAAGTAACCCCTTCTCATCTAATACAGGGAGTGTGACAGAGGGAGTAACCCCTTCTCATCTAATACAGGGAGTGTGACAGAGGGAGTAACCCCTTCTCATCTAATACAGGGAGTGTGACAGAGGGAGTAACCCCTTCTCATCTAATACAGGGAGTGTGACAGAGGGAGTAACCCCTTCTCATCTAATACAGGGAGTGTGACAGAGGGAGTAACCCCTTCTCATCTAATACAGAGAGTGTGACAGAGGGAGTAACCCCTTCTCATCTAATACAGGGAGTGTGACAGAGGGAGTATCCCCTTCTCATCTAATACAGGGAGTGTGACAGAGGGAGTAACCCCTTCTCATCTAATACAGGGAGTGTGACAGAGGGAGTAACCCCTTCTCATCTAATACAGTGAGTGTGACAGAGGGAGTAACCCCTTCTCATCTAATACAGGGGAGTGTGACAGAGGGAGTAACCCCTTCTCATCTAATACAGGGAGTGTGACAGAGGGGAAGTAACCCCTTCTCATCTAATACAGGGAGTGTGACAGAGGGAGTAACCCCTTCTCATCTAATACAGGGAGTGTGACAGAGGAGTAACCCCTTCTCATCTAATACAGGGAGTGTGACAGAGGGAGTAACCCCTTCTCATCTAATACAGAGAGTGTGACAGAGGGAGTAACCCCTTCTCATCTAATACAGAGAGTGTGACAGAGGGAGTAACCCCTTCTCATCTAATACAGAGAGTGTGACAGAGGGAGTAACCCCTTCTCATCTAATACAGGGAGTGTGACAGAGGGAGTAACCCCTTCTCATCTAATACAGGAGAGTGTGACAGAGGGAGTAACCCCTTCTCATCCTAATACAGGGAGTGTGACAGAGGGAGTAACCCCTTCTCATCTAATACAGGGAGTGTGACAGAGGGAGTAACCCCTTCTCATCTAATACAGAGAGTGTGACAGAGGTAGCAGCCCCTTCTCATCTAATACAGGGAGTGTGACAGAGGGAGTAACCCCTTCTCTCCTAATACAGGGAGTGTGACAGAGGGAGTAACCCCTTCTCATCTAATACAGGGAGTGTGACAGAGGGAGTAACCCCTTCTCATCTAATACAGGGAGTGTGACAGAGGGAGTAACCCCTTCTCATCTAATACAGGGAGTGTGACAGTGGGAGTAACCCCTTCTCATCTAATACAGGGAGTGTGACAGAGGGAGTAACCCCTTCTCATCTAATACAGAGAGTGTGACAGTGGGAGTAACCCCTTCTCATCTAATACAGGGAGTGTGACAGAGGAAGTAACCCCTTCTCATGTAATACAGGGAGTGTGACAGAGGGAGTAACCCCTTCTCATCTAATACAGAGAGTGTGACAGAGGGAGTAACCCCTTCTCATCTAATACAGGGAGTGTGACAGAGGGAGTAACCCCTTCTCATCTAATACAGGGAGTGTGACAGAGGGAGTAACCCTTCTCATCTAATACAGAGAGTGTGACAGAGGGAGTAACCCCTTCTCATCTAATACAGGGAGTGTGACAGAGGGAGTAACCCCTTCTCATCTAATACAGGGAGTGTGACAGAGGGAGTAACCCCTTCTCATCTAATACAGGGAGTGTGACAGAGGGAGTAACCCCTTCTCATCTAATACAGGGAGTGTGACAGAGGGAGTAACCCCTTCTCATCTAATACAGGGAGTGTGACAGAGGGAGTAACCCCTTCTCATCTAATACAGGGAGTGTGACAGAGGGAGTAACCCCTTCTCATCTTATACAGGGAGTGTGACAGAGGGAGTAACCCCTTCTCATCTAATACAGGGAGTGTGACAGAGGGAGTAACCCCTTCTCATCTAATACAGGGAGTGTGACAGAGGGAGTAACCCCTTCTCATCTAATACAGGGAGTGTGACAGAGGAAGTAACCCCTTCTCATCTAATACAGGGAGTGTGACAGAGGGAGTAACCCCTTCTCATGTAATACAGGGAGTGTGAGAGAGGGAGTAACCCCTTCTCATCTAATACAGGGAGTGTGACAGAGGGAGTAACCCCTTCTCATGTAATACAGGGAGTGTGAGAGAGGGAGTAACCCCTTCTCATCTAATACAGGGAGTGTGACAGAGGGAGTAACCCCTTCTCTCCTAATACAGGGAGTGTGACAGAGGGAGTAACCCCTTCTCATCTAATACAGGGAGTGTGACAGAGGGAGTAACCCCTTCTCTCCTAATACAGGGAGTGTGACAGAGGGAGTAACCCCTTCTCATCTAATACAGGGAGTGTGACAGAGGGAGTAACCCCTTCTCATCTAATACAGGGAGTGTGACAGAGGGAGTAACCCCTCTCATCTAATACAGGGAGTGTGACAGAGGGAGTAACCCCTTCTCATCTAATACAGGGAGTGTGACAGAGGTAGCAACCCCTTCTCATCTAATACAGGGAGTGTGACAGAGGGAGTAACCCCTTCTCATCTAATACAGGGAGTGTGACAGAGGGAGTAACCCCTTCTCATCTAATACAGAGAGTGTGACAGAGGTAGCAGCCCCTTCTCATCTAATACAGAGAGTGTGACAGAGGGAGTAACCCCTTCTCATCTAATACAGGGAGTGTGACAGAGGGATTAACCCCTTCTCATCTAATACAGGGAGTGTGACAGAGGGAGTAACCCCTTCTCATCTAATACAGGGAGTGTGACAGAGGGAGTAACCCCTTCTCATCTAATACAGAGAGTGTGACAGAGGGAGTAACCCCTTCTCATCTAATACAGGGAGTGTGACAGAGGGAGTAAACCCCCTTCTCATCTAATACAGGGAGTGTGACAGAGAGAGTAACCCCTTCTCATCTAATACAGAGAGTGTGAGAGAGGAGAGTAACCCCTTCTCATGCTAATACAGGGAAGTGTGAGAGAGGGAGTAACCCCTTCTCATCTAATACAGGGAGTGTGACAGAAGGGAGTAACCCCTTCCTCATCTTAATACAGAGAGTGTGACGTGGGAGTAACCCCCTTCTTTCCCTAATCAGGGAGTGTGACAGAGGGAGTGACCCCTTCTCTCCTAATACAGTGAGTGGTGACAGAGAGAGTACCCCTTCTCATCTAATACAGGGAGTGGTGACAGAGGGATTAACCCCTTCTCATCTATACAGGGAGGTGTGACAGAGGTAGTAACCCCTTCTCCTCCTAATACAGTGAGTGTGACAGAGGAAGTAGCAGCCCCTTCTCATCTAATACAGGGAGTGTGACAGAGGGAGTAACCCCTTCTCATCTAATACAGGGAGTGTGACAGAGGGAGTAACCCCTTCTCATCTAATACAGAGAGTGTGACAGAGGGAGTAACCCCTTCTCATCTAATACAGGGAGTGTGACAGAGGGAGTAACCCCTTCTCTCGTAATACAGGGAGTGTGACAGAGGGAGTAACCCCTTCTCTCCTAATACAGGGAGTGTGACAGAGGTAGTAACCCCTTCTCATCTAATACAGGGAGTGTGACAGAGGGAGTAACCCCTTCTCATCTAATACAGTGAGTGTGACAGAGGGAGTAACCCCTTCTCATCTAATACAGGGAGTGTGACAGAGGGAGTAACCCCTTCTCATCTAATACAGAGAGTGTGACAGAGGGAGTAACCCCTTCTCATCTAATACAGGAGAGTGTGACAGAGGGAGTAACCCCTTCTCTCCTAATACAGGGAGTGTGACAGAGGGAGTAACCCTTCTCATCTAATACAGGGAGTGTGACAGAGGGAGTAACCCCTTCTCACCTAATACAGGGAGTGTGACAGAGGGAGTAACCCCTTCTCATCTAATACAGGGAGTGTGACAGAGGGAGTAACCCCTTCTCATCCTAATACAGAGAGTGTGACAGAGGGAGTAACCCCTTCTCATCTAATACAGGGAGTTGTGACAGAGGAAGGTAACCCCCTTCTCATCTAATACAGGAGAGTGTGACAGAGGGAGTAACCCCTTCTCATCTAATACAGGGAGTGTGACAGAGGGAGTAACCCCTTCTCATCTAATACAGGGAGTGTGACAGAGGGAGTAACCCCTTCTCATCTAATACAGGGAGTGTGACAGAGGGGAAGTAACCCCTTCTCATCTAATACAGGGAGTGTGACAGAGGGAGTAACCCCTTCTCATCTAATACAGAGAGTGTGACAGAGGGAGTAACCCCTTCTCATCTAATACAGGGAGTGTGACAGAGGGAGTAACCCCTTCTCATCTAATACAGGGAGTGTGACAGAGGGAGTAACCCCTTCTCATCTAATACAGAGAGTGTGACAGAGGGAGTAACCCCTTCTCATCTAATACAGGGAGTGTGACAGAGGGAGTAACCCCTTCTCATCTAATACAGGGAGTGTGACAGAGGGAGTAACCCCTTCTCATCCTAATACAGGGAGTGTGACAGAGGGAGTAACCCCTTCTCATCTAATACAGGGAGTGTGACAGAGGGAGTAACCCCTTCTCATCCTAGTACAGGGGTGTGACAGAGGGAGTAACCCCTTCTCATCTAATACAGAGAGTGTGACAGAGGGAGTAACCCCTTCTCTCCTAATACAGGGAGTGTGACAGAGGGGAGTAACCCCTTCTCTCCTAATACAGTGAGTGTGACAGAGGAGTAACCCCTTCTCATCTAATACAGGGAGTGTGACAGAGGGAGTAACCCCTTCTCATCTAATACAGGGAGTGTGACAGAGGGTAGTAACCCCTTCTCTCCTAATACAGTGAGTGTGACAGAGGGAGTAACCCCCTTCTCATCTAATACAGGGAGTGTGACAGAGGGAGTAACCCCTTCTCATCTAATACAGGGGAGTGTGACAGAGGGAGTAACCCCTTCTCATCTAATACAGAGAGTTGTGACAGACGGGAGTAACCCCTTCTCAATCTTAATACAAGGGAGTGTGACAGAGGGAGCAACTCCCTTCTCTCCCTAATACAGGGAGTGTGACAGAGGGAGTAACCTCCTTCTCATCTAATACAGGGAGTGTGACAGAGGGAAGTAACCCCTCCTCATCTAATACAGGGAGTGTGGACAGATGGGAGTAACCCCTTCTCTCCTAATTACAGGGAGTGTGACAGAGGGAGTAAACCCCGTTCTCACACTCCTAAAAATACAGGGAGTGTGACAGAGGGAGTAACCCCTTTCTCATCTAATACAGGGAGTGTGACAGTGGGAGTAACCCCTTCTCATCTAATTACTGGGAGTGAGGACAGACGGAGTAAAACCCCTTCTCATCCTAATACAGAGGAGTGTGACAGAGGAAGTAAACCCCTTCTCATCTAATACAGGAGTTGTGACAGAGGGAGTAACCCTTCTCATCTAATACAGGGAGTGTGACAGTGGGAGTAACCCCTTCTCATCTAATACAGGGTGTGTGACAGAGGGAGTAACCCCTTCTCATCTAATACAGGGAGTGTGACAGAGGAGTAACCCCTTCTCATCTAATACAGGGAGTGTGACAGAGGGAGTAACCCCTTCTCATCTAATACAGGGAGTGTGACAGAGGGAGTAACCCCATCTCATCTAATACAGGGAGTGTGACAGAGGGAGTAACCCCTTCTCATCTAATACAGGGAGTGTGACAGAGGGAGTAACCCCTTCTCATCTAATACAGGGAGTGTGACAGAGGGAGTAACCCCTTCTCATCTAATACAGGGAGTGTGACAGAGGGAGTAACCCCTTCTCATCTAATACAGGGAGTGTGACAGAGGGAGTAACCCCTTCTCATCTAATACAGGGAGTGTGACAGAGGGAGTAACCCCTTCTCATCTAATACAGGGAGTGTGACAGAGGGAGCAGCCCCTTCTCATCTAATACAGGGAGTGTGACAGAGGGAGTAACCCCTTCTCATCTAATACAGGGAGTGGGACAGAGGGAGTAACCCCTTCTCATCTTAATACATGGAGTGTGACAGAGGGAGTAACTCCCTTCTTCGATCTAATACAGGGAGTGTGACAGAGGGAGTAACCCCTTCTCATCATACAAGAGTGTTACAGAAGGGAGTACCCCTTCTCATCAAATAAGAGAGTTGTGACAGAGGGAGTAACCCCTTCTCATCTAATACTAGGGAGTGTGACAGAGGAGTAGCCCCCTTCTCATCTAATACAGAGAGTGGTGAAAGAGGTAGTAACCCCTTCTCTCCTAATACAGGGACTGTGACAGAGGGGAGTAACCCCTTCTCATCTAATACAGGGAGTGGTGACAGAGGGAGTAACCCCTTGCTCATCTAATAGCAGTGAGTGTGACAGAGGGAGGTAACCCCTTCCTCATCTAATACAGTGGAGTGTGACAGAGGGGAGCATCCCCTGTCTCATCTAATACAGGGAGTGTGACAGAGGGAGTAACCCCTTCTCATCTAATACAGGGAGTGTGACAGAGGGAGTAACCCCTTCTCATCTAATACAGGGAGTGTGACAGAGGGAGTAACCCCTTCTCATCTAATACAGGGAGTGTGACAGAGGGAGTAACCCCTTCTCATCTAATACAGGGAGTGTGACAGAGGGAGTAACCCCTTCTCATCTAATACAGAGGAGTGTGACAGAGGGGAGTAAGCCCCTTCTCATCTAATACAGGGTGTGTGACAGAGGGAGTAACCCCTTCTCATCTAATACTGGAGAGTGTGACAGAGGGAGTAACCCCTTCTCATCTAATACAGGGAGTGTGACAGAGGGAGTAACCCCTTCTCATCTAATACAGAGAGTGTGACAGAGGAGTAACCCCTTCTCATCTAATACAGAGAGTGTTGACAGAGGGAGTAACCCCTTCTCATCTAATACAGGGAGTGTGACAGAGGAGTAACCCCTTCTCATCTAATACAGGGAGTGTGACAGAGGGAGTAACCCCTTCTCATCTAATACAGAGAGTGTGACAGAGGGAGTAACCCCTTCTCATCTAATACAGGGAGTGTGACAGAGGGAGTAACCCCTTCTCATCTAATACAGGGAGTGTGACAGAGGGAGTAACCCCTTCTCATCTAATACAGGGAGTGTGACAGAGGGAGTAACCCCTTCTGATCTAATACAGGGAGTGTGACAGAGGGAGTAACCCCTTCTCATCTAATACAGGGAGTGTGACAGAGGGAGTAACCCCTTCTGATCTAATACAGGGAGTGTGACAGAGGTAGCAGCCCCTTCTCATCTAATACAGAGAGTGTGACAGAGGGAGTAACCCCTTCTCATCTAATACAGAGAGTGTGACAGAGGGAGTAACCCCTTCTCATCTAATACAGGGAGTGTGACAGAGAGAGAAACCCCTTCTCATCTAATACAGAGAGTGTGAGAGAGGGAGTAACCCCTTCTCATCTAATACAGGGAGTGTGAGAGAGGGAGTAACCCTTTCTCTCCTAATACAGGGAGTGTGACAGAGGTAGCAGCCCCTTCTCATCTAATACAGGGAGTGTGACAGAGGGAGTAACCCCTTCTCATCTAATACAGAGAGTGTTACAGAGGGAGTAACCCCTTCTCATCTAATACAGAGAGTGTGACAGTGGGAGTAACCCCTTCTCTCCTAATACAGGGAGTGTGACAGAGGGGAGTAACCCCTTCTCCTCCTAATACAGTGAGTGTTGACAGTGGGAGTAACCCCTTCTCATCTAATACAGGGAGTGTGACAGTGGGAGTAACCCCTTCTCATCTAATACAGAGAGTGTGACAGTGGGAGTAACCCCTTCTCTCTCCTAATACAGAGAGTGTGACAGAGGTAGTAACCCCTTCTCTCCTAATACAGTGAGTGTGACAGAAGGTAGCAGCCCCTTCTCATCTAATACAGGGAGTGTGACAGAGGGAGTAACCCCTTCTCATCTAATACAGGGAGTGTGACAGAGGGAGTAACCCCTTCTCATCTAATACAGAGAGTGTGACAGAGGGAGTAACCCCTTCTCATCTAATACAGGGAGTGTGACAGAGGGAGTAACCCCTTCTCATCTAATACAGGGAGTGTGACAGAGGGAGTAACCCTTTCTCATCCTAATACAGAGAGTGTGACAGAGGGAGTAACCCCTTCTCATCTAATACAGGGGAGTGTGACAGAGGGAGTAACCCCTTCTCATCTAATACAGTGAGTGTGACAGAGGGAGTAACCCCTTCTCATCTAATACAGGGAGTGTGACAGAGGGAGTAACCCCTTCTCATCTAATACAGGGAGTGTGACAGAAGTAGCAGCCCCTTCTCATCTAATACAGGGAGTGTGACAGAGGGAGTAAACCCTTCTCATCTAATACAGGGAGTGTGACAGAGGGAGTAACCCCTTCTCATCTAATACAGAGAGTGTGACAGAGGGAGTAAACCCCTTCTCATCTAATACAGGAGTGTGACAGAGGGAGTAACCCCTTCTCATCTAATACAGAGAGTGTGACAGAGGGAGTAACCCCTTCTCATCTAATACAGGGAGTGTGACAGAGGGAGTAACCCCTTCTCATCTAATACAGAGAGTGTGACAGAGGTAGTAACCCCTTCTCATCTAATACAGGGAGTGTGACAGAGGTAGTAACCCCTTCTCATCTAATACAGAGAGTGTGACAGAGGGAGTAACCCCTTCTCATCTAATACAGGGAGTGTGACAGAGGGAGTAACCCCTTCTCATCTAATACAGAGAGTGTGACAGAGGGTAATAACCCCTTCTCATCTAATACAGGGAGTGTGACAGAGGAGTAAACCCTTCTCATCTAATACAGAGAGTGTGACAGAGGGAGTAACCCCTTCTCATCTAATACAGAGAGTGTGACAGAGGGAGTAACCCCTTCTCATCTAATACAGGGAGTGTGACAGAGGGAGTAACCCCTTCTCATCTAATACAGAGAGTGTGACAGAGGTAGTAACCCCTTCTCATCTAATACAGAGAGTGTGACAGAGGGAGTAACCCCTTCTCATCTAATACAGGGAGTGTGACAGAGGGAGTAACCCCTTCTCATCTAATACAGAGAGTGTGACAGAGGGAGTAACCCCTTCTCATCTAATACAGAGAGTGTGACAGAGGAGTAACCCCTTCTCATCTAATACAGGGAGTGTGACAGAGGGAGTAACCCCTTCTCTCTAATACAGTGAGTGTGACAGAGGGAGTAACCCCTTCTCATCTAATACAGTGAGTGTGACAGAGGGAGTAACCCCTTCTCATCTAATACAGTGAGTGTGACAGAGGGAGTAACCCCTTCTCATCTAATACAGGGAGTGTGACAGAGGGAGTAACCCCTTCTCTCCTAATACAGTGAGTGTGACAGAGGGAGTAACCCCTTCTCATCTAATACAGGAGTGTGACAGAGGGAGTAACCCCTTCTCATCTAATACAGGGAGTGTGACAGAGGGAGTAACCCCTTCTCATCCTAATACAGGGAGTGTGACAGAGGGAGTAACCCCTTCTCATCTAATACAGTGAGTGTGACAGAGGGAGTAACCCCTTCTCATCCTACTACAGTGAGTGTGACAGAGGGAGTAACCCCTTCTCATCTAATACAGGGAGTGTGACAGAGGGAGTAAACCCCTTCTCATCTAATACAGTGAGTGTGACAGAGGGAGTAACCCCTTCTCATCTAATACAGTGAGTGTGACAGAGGGAGTAACCCCTTCTCATCTAATACAGGGAGTGTGACAGAGGGAGTAACCCCTTCTCATCTAATACAGGGAGTGTGACAGAGGGAGTAACCCCTTTCTCATCCTAATACAGGGGGTGTGACAGAGGGAGTAACCCCTTCTCTTCTAATACAGGGAGTGTGACAGAGGGAGTAACCCCTTCTCTCTAATACAGGGAGTGTGACAGAGGGAGTAACCCCTTCTCTCCTAATACAGTGAGTGTGACAGAGGGAGTAACCCCTTCTCTCCTAATACAGGGAGTGTGACAGAGGGAGTAACCCCTTCTCTTCTAATACAGGGAGTGTGACAGAGGGAGTAACCCCTTCTCTCCTAATACAGGGGTGGGTGACAGAGGGAGTAACCCCTTCTCTCCTAATACAGGGAGTGTGACAGAGGGAGTAACCCCTTCTCTCCTAATACAGTGAGTGTGACAGAGGGAGTAACCCCTTCTCTCCTAATACAGTGAGTGTGACAGAGGGAGTAACCCCTTCTCTCCTAATACAGGGAGTGTGACAGAGGGAGTAACCCTCTTCTCTCCTAATACAGTGAGTGTGACAGAGGGAGTAACCCCTTCTCTCTACTACAGGGAGTGTGACAGAGGGAGTAACCCCTTCTCTCCTAATACAGGGAGTGTGACAGAGGGAGTAACCCCTTCTCTCCTAATACAGTGAGTGTGACAGAGGGAGTAACCTCTTCTCTCCTAATACAGTGAGTGTGACAGAGGGAGTAACCCCTTCTCTCCTAATACAGTGAGTGATGACAGAGGGAGTAACCCCCTTCTCTCCTAATACAGGGAGTGTGACAGAGGGAGTAACCCCTTCTCTCCTAATACAGGGAGTGTGACAGAGGGAGTAACCCCTTCTCATCCTAATACAGGGAGTGTGACAGAGGGAGTAACCTCCTTCTCTCTAATACAGTGAGTGTGACAGAGGGAGTAACCCCTTCTCTCCTAATACAGGGAGTGTGACAGAGGGAGTAACCCCTTCTCTCCTAATACAGGGAGTGTGACAGAGGGAGTAACCCCTTCTCTCCTAATACAGGGAGTGTGACAGAGGGAGTAACCCTCTTCTCTCCTAATACAGTGAGTGTGACAGAGGGAGTAACCCCTTCTCTCGTAATACAGGGAGTGTGACAGAGGGAGTAACCCCTTCTCTCCTAATACAGGGAGTGTGACAGAGGTAGTAACCCCTTCTCTCCTAATACAGGGAGTGTGACAGAGGGAGTAACCCCTTCTCTCCTAATACAGGGAGTGTGACAGAGGGAGTAACCCCTTCTCATCTAATACAGGGAGTGTGACAGAGGGAGTAACCCCTTATCTCTAATACAGGGAGTGTGACAGAGGGAGTAACCCCTTCTCTCCTAATACAGGAGTGTGACAGAGGGAGTAACCCCTTCTCTCCTAATACAGTGAGTGTGACAGAGGGAGTAACCCCTTCTCTCCTAATACAGTGAGTGTGACAGAGGGAGTAACCCCTTCTCTCCTAATACAGGGAGTGTGACAGAGGGAGTAACCCCTTCTCTCCTAATACAGTGAGTGTGACAGAGGGAGTAACCCCTTCTCTCCTAATACAGTGAGTGTGACAGAGGGAGTAACCCCTTCTCTCCTAATACAGGGAGTGTGACAGAGGGAGTAACCCCTTCTCATCTAATACAGGGAGTGTGACAGAGGGAGTAACCCCTTCTCTCCTAATACAGTGAGTGTGACAGAGGGAGTAACCCCTTCTCTCCTAATACAGGGAGTGTGACAGAGGGAGTAACCCCTTCTCTCCTAATACAGGGAGTGTGACAGAGGGAGTAACCCCTTCTCTCCTAATACAGGGAGTGTGACAGAGGGAGTAACCCCTTCTCTCCTAATACAGAGAGTGTGACAGAGGGAGTAACCCCTTCTCTCCTAATACAGGGAGTGTGACAGAGGGAGTAACCCCTTCTCTCCTAATACAGGTGAGTGTGACAGAGGAGTAACCCCTTCTCCTCCTAATACAGGGAGTGTGACAGAGGGAGTAACCCCTCTCTTCCTAATACAGAGAGTGGTGAGAGAGTGGAGTAACCCCTTCTCTTCATTATACAGGGAGTGTGACAGAGGGACTAACCCCTTCTCTGCTAATACAGGGAGTGTGACAGAGGGAGTAACCCCTTCTCTGCTAATACAGGGAGTGTGACAGAGGGAGTAACCCCTTATCTCCTAATACAGTGAGTGTGACAGAGGAGTAACCCCTATCTCCTAATACAGTGAGTGTGACAAAGGGAGTTACCCCTTCTCTCCTAATACAGAGAGTGTGACAGAGGGAGTTTACCCCTTCTCTCCTTAATACAGGAAAGCAACTCCTTCTCTCCTAATACAGGGAGTGTGACAGAGGGAAGTAACCCCTTCTCTCCTAATACAGGGAGTGTGACCGAGGAGTAACCCCTTCTCTCTAATACAGGAGTGTGACAGAGGGAAGTAACCCCTTCTCTCCTAATACAGGGAGTGTGACAGAGGGAGTAACCCCTTCTCATCTAATACAGGGAGTGTGACAGAGGGAGTAACCCCTTCTCATCTAATACAGGGAGTGTGACAGAGGGAGTAACCCTTCTCTCCTAATACAGGGAGTGTGACAGAGGGAGTAACCCCTTCTCTCCTAATCCAGGGAGTGTGACAGAGGGAGTAACCCTTCTCTCCTAATACAGGGAGTGTGACAGAGGGAGTAACCCCTTCTCTCCTAATACAGGGAGTGTGACAGAGGGAGTAACCCCTTCTCTCTAATACAGGGAGTGTGACAGAGGGAGTAACCCCTTCTCTCTAATACAGGGAGTGTGACAGAGGGAGTAACCCCTTCTCTCCTAATACAGAGAGTGTGACAGAGGGAGTAACCCCTTCTCATCTAATACAGGGAGTGTGACAGAGGAGTAAACCCCTTCTCTCCTAATACAGTGAGTGTGACAGAGGGAGTAACCCCTTCTCATCCTAATACAGTGAGTGTGACAGAGGGAGTAACCCCTTCTCTCCTAATACAGAGAGTGTGACAGAGGAGTAACCCCCTTCTCATCTAATACAGAGAGTGTGACAGAGGGAGTAACCCCTTCTCTCCTAATACAGTGAGTGTGACAGAGGGAGTAACCCCTTCTCATCTAATACAGGGAGTGTGACAGAGGGAGTAAACCCCTTCTCATCTAATACAGTGAGTGTGACAGAGGGAGTAACCCCTTCTCTCCTATACAGTGAGTGTGACAGAGGGAGTAACCCCTTCTCATCTATTACAGGGAGTGTGACAGAGGGAGTAACCCCTTCTCATCCTAATACAGGGAGTGTGACAGAGGGAGTAACCCCTTCTCTCTAATACAGGGAGTGTGACAGAGGGAGTAACCCCTTCTCATCTAATACAGGGAGTGTGACAGAGGTAGTACCCCTTCTCATCTAATACAGAGAGTGTGACAGAGGGAGTAAACCCCTTCTCATCTAATTACAGGAGAGTGTGACAGAGGGAGTAAACCCTTCTCAGCTAATACAGGGAGTGTGACAGAGGGAGTAACCCCTTCTCATTACAATACGGGAGTGTGACAGAGGGAGTAACCCCTTCTCATCTAATACAGGGAGTGTGGACAGAGGCTAGTAACCCCTTCTCATCAAATACAGTGAGAGTGACTGAGGGAGTATACCCCTTCTTCATCTAATACAGGGAGTGTGACAGAGGGAAGTAAACCCTTCTCTACTAATACAGTGAGTGTGACCAGAGGTAGTAACCCCTTCTCATCTAATACAGGAGAGTGTGACAGAGGGAGTAACCCTCTCATCTAATACCAGGAGTGTGACAGAGGGAGATCCCCTTTCTCATCTAATACAGAGAGTTGACAGAGGGTGTAACCCCTTCTCATCTAATACAGAGAGTGTGACAGAGGGAGTAACCCCTTCTCATCTAATACAGGGAGTGTGACAGAGGGAGTAACCCCTTCTCATCTAATACAGGGAGTGTGACAGAGGGAGTAACCCCTTCTCATCTAATACAGAGGAGTGTGACAGAGGTAGTAACCCCTTCTCATCTAATACAGGGAGTGTGACAGAGGGAGTAACCCCTTCTCATCTAATACAGGGAGTGTGACAGAGGGAGTAACCCCTTCTCATCTAATACAGGGAGTGTGACAGAGGGAGTAACCCCTTCTGATCTAATACAGGGAGTGTGACAGAGGGAGTAACCCCTTCTCATCTAATACAGGGAGTGTGACAGAGGGAGTAACCCCTTCTCATCTAATACAGAGAGTGTGACAGAGGTAGCAGCCCCTTCTCATCTAATACAGAGAGTGTGACAGAGGGAGTAACCCCTTCTCATCTAATACAGAGAGTGTGACAGAGGGAGTAACCCCTTCTCATCTAAACAAGGGGAGTGTGACAGAGGAGAGTAACCCCTTCTCCTCATCTAATACAGGAGAGTGTGAGCAGAGGGAGTAACCCCTTCTCATCTAATACAGGGAGTGTGAGAGAGGGAGTAACCCCTTCTCATCTAATACAGGGAGTGTGACAGAGGGAGTAACCCCTTCTCATCTAATACAGGAGTGTGACAGAGGGAGTAACCCCTTCTCATCTAATACAGGGAGTGTGACAGAGGTAGCAGCCCCTTCTCATCTAATACAGGGAGTGTTACAGAGGGAGTAACCCCTTCTCATCTAATACAGAGAGTGTTACAGAGGGAGTAACCCCTTCTCATCTAATACAGAGAGTGTGACAGTGGGAGTAACCCTTCTCTCCTAATACATGGAGTGTGACAGAGGGAGTAACCCCTTCTCTCCTAATACAGTGAGTGTGACAGTGGGAGTAACCCCTTCTCATCTAATACAGGGAGTGTGACAGTGGAGCTAACCCCTTCTCATCTAATACAGAGAGTGTGACAGTGGGAGTAACCCCTTCTCTCCTAATACAGAGAGTGTGACAGAGGTAGTAACCCCTTCTCTCCTAATACAGAGAGGTGTGACAGAAGGTAGCAGCCCCTTCTCATCTAATACAGGGAGTGTGACAGAGGGAGTAACCCCCTTCTCATCTAATACAGGGAGGTGTGACCAGAGGGGAGTAACCCCTTCTCATCTAATACAGAGAGTGTGACAGAGGGAGTAACCCCTTCTCATACTAATACAGGGGAGTGGACAGAGGGAGTAACCCCTTCTCTCCTAATACAGGGAGTGTGACAGAGGGAGTAACCCCTTCTCTCCTAATACAGTGAGATGTGACAGAGGGAGGGTAACCCCTTCTCATCTAATACAGGGAATGTGACAGAGGGAGTAACCCCTTCTCTCCTAATACAGGGAGTGTGACAGAAGTAGCAGCCCCTTCTCAATCTAATACAGGGAGTGTGACAGAGGGAGTAACCCCTTCTCATCTAATACAGGAGGTGTGACAGTGGGAGTAACCCCTTCTCATCTAATACAGAGAGTGTGACAGAGGGAGTAACCCCTTCTCATCTAATACAGGGAGTGTGACAGAGGGAGTAACCCCTTCTCAACTAATACAGAGAGTGTGACAGAGGGAGTAAACCCCTTCTCATCTAATACACGGAGTGTGACAGAGGGAGTAACCCCCTTCTCATCTAATACAGAGAGTGTGACAGAGGTAGATAACCCCTTCTCATCTAATACAGGGAGTGTGACAGATGGTAGTAATCCCCTTCTCATCTAATATCAGAGAGTGTGACAGAGGGGAGTAACCCCTTCTCATCTAATACAGGAGAGTGTGACAGAGGAGTAATCCCTTCTCATCTAATACAGAGAGTGTGACAGAGGGAGTAACCCCTTCTCATCCTAATACAGGGAGTGTGACAGAGGAAGTAGCACCCTTCTCATCTAATACAGAGAGTGTGACAGAGGGAGTAACCCCTTCTCATCTAATACAGAGAGTGTGACAGAGGGAGTAACCCCTTCTCTCCTAATACAGGGAGTGTGACAGAGGGAGTAACCCCTTCTCTCCTAATACAGAGAGTGTGACAGAGGGAGTAACCCCTTCTCATCTAATACAGGGAGTGTGACAGAGGGAGTAACCCCTTCTCATCTAATACAGGGAGTGTGACAGAGGGAGTAACCCCTTCTCATCTAATACAGGGAGTGTGACAGAGGGAGTAACCCCTTCTCTCCTAATACAGGAGTGTGACAGAGGAGTAACCCCTTCTCTCCTAATACAGGGAGTGTGACAGAGGGAGTAACCCCTTCTCTCCTAATACAGTGAGTGTGACAGAGGGAGTAACCCCTTCTCATCTAATACAGTGAGTGTGACAGAGGGAGTAACCCCTTCTCTCCTAATACAGTGAGTGTGACAGAGGGAGTAACCCCTTCTCATCTAATACAGGGAGTGTGACAGAGGGAGTAACCTCTTCTCTCCTAATACAGTGAGTGTGACAGAGGGAGTAACCCCTTCTCATCTAATACAGGGAGTGTGACAGAGGGAGTAACCCCTTCTCATCTAATACAGGGAGTGTGACAGAGGGAGTAACCCCTTCTCTCCTAATACAGGGAGTGTGACAGAGGGAGTAACCCCTTCTCTCCTAATACAGTGAGTGTGACAGAGGGAGTAACCCCTTCTCTCCTACTACAGTGAGTGTGACAGAGGGAGTAACCCCTTCTCTCCTAATACAGGGAGTGTGACAGAGGGAGTAACCCCTTCTCTCCTAATACAGTGAGTGTGACAGAGGGAGCAACCTCTTCTCTCCTAATACAGTGAGTGTGACAGAGGGAGTAACCCCTTCTCTCGTAATACAGGGAGTGTGACAGAGGGAGTAACCCCTTCTCTCCTAATACAGGGAGTGTGACAGAGGTAGTAACCCCTTCTCTCCTAATACAGGGAGTGTGACAGAGGGAGTAACCCCTTATCTCCTAATACAGGGAGTGTGACAGAGGGAGTTACCCCTTCTCTCCTAATACAGTGAGTGTGACAGAGGGAGTAACCCCTTCTCTCCTACTACAGGGAGTGTGACAGAGGGAGTAACCCCTTCTCTCCTAATACAGGGAGTGTGACAGAGGGAGTAACCCCTTTCTCTCCTAATACAGGGAGTGTGACAGAGGGGAGTAACCCCTTCTCTCCTAATACAGGGAGTGTGACAGAGGGAGTAACCCCTTCCCTCCTAATACAGGGAGTGTGACAGAAGGGAGTAACCCCTTCTCTCCTAATACAGTGAGTGTGACAGAGGGAGTAACCCCTTCTCATCTAATACAGGAGTGTGACAGAGGGAGAACCCCTTCTCTCCTAATACAGTGAGTGTGACAGAGGGAGTAACCCTTCTCTCCTAATACAGTGAGTGTGACAGAGGGAGTAACCCCCTTCTCTCCTACTACAGTGAGTGTGACAGAGGGAGTAACCCCTTCTCTCCTAATACAGGGAGTGTGACAGAGGGAGTACCCCTTCTCTCCTAATACAGGTGAGTGTGACAGAGGGGAGTAACCCTTCTCTCCTAATACAGGTGAGTGTGACAGAGGGAGGTAACCCCTTCTCTCCTAATACAGGGAGTGTGACAGAGGGAGTAAACCCCTTCTCTCCTAATACAGTGAGTGTGACAGAGGGAGTAACCCCTTCTCTCCTACTACAGTGAGTGTGACAGAGGGAGTAACCCCTTCTCTCCTAATACAGGGAGTGGTGACAGAGGGAGTAACCTCTTCTCTCTAATACAGTGAGTGTGACAGAGGGAGTAACCCCCTTCTCTCCTAATACAGGGAGTGTGACAGAGGGAGTAACCCCTTCTCTCTAATACAGGGAGTGTGACAGAGGTAGGTAACCCCTTCTCTCCTAATACAGTGAGTGTGACAGAGGGAGCAACCTCTTCCTCTCCTAATACAGTGAGTGTGACAGAGGGAGTAACCCCTTCTCTCCTAATACAGTGAGTGTGACAGAGGGAGTAACCCCTTCTCTTCAATTACAGGGAGTGTGACAGAGGTAGTAACCCCTTCTCTCCTAATACAGAGAGTGTGACAGAGGGAGTAACCCCTTCTCTTCAATTACAGGGAGTGTGACAGAGGGAATCAACCCCTTCTCTGCCTATAATACAGTGAGTGTGACAGAGGGAGTAACCCCTTCTCTCTAATACAGGGAGTGTGACAGAGGGAGTAACCCCTTCTCTCCTAATACAGGGAGTGTGACAGAGGTAGTAACCCCTTCTCTCCTAATACAGGGAGTGTGACAGAGGGAGTAACCCCTTCTCTCCTAATACAGGGAGTGTGACAGAGGGAGTAAACCCCTTCTCTCCTAATACAGGGAGTGTGACAGAGGTGAGTAACCCCTTCTCTCCTAATACAGTGAGTGTGACAGAGGGAGTAACCCCTTCTCTCCTAATACAGTGAGTGTGACAGAGGGAGTAACCCTTCTCTCTAATACAGGGAGTGTGACCAGAGGGTAGTAACCCCTTCTCATCTAATACAGAGAGTGTGACAGAGGGAGTAACCCCTTCTCATCTAATACAGGAGTGTGACAGAGGGAGTAACCCCTTCTCTCCTAATACAGTGAGTGTGACAGATGGTAGTAACCCTTCTCATCTAATACCTGGAGTGTGACAGAGGGAGTAACCCCTCTCTCCTAATACAGGGAGTGTGACAGAGGAGTAACCCCTTCTCTCCTAATACAGGGAGTGTGACAGAGGGAGTAACCCCTTCTCTCCTAATACAGTGAGTGTGACAGAGGGAGTAACCCCTTCTCTCCTAATACAGGGAGTGTGACAGAGGAGTAACCCCCTTCTCTCCTAATACAGGGAGTGTGACAGAGGGAGTAACCCCTTCTCATCCTAATACAGTGAGTGTGACAGAGGGAGTAACCCCTTCTCTCCTAATACAGTGAGTGTGACAGAGGTAGTAACCCCTTCTCATCTAATACAGAGAGTGTGACAGAGGGAGTAACCCTTCTCTCCTAATACAGGGAGTGTGACAGAGGGAGTAACCCTTCTCTCCTAATACAGGGAGTGTGACAGAGGGAGTAACCCCTTCTCTCCTATACAGGGAGATGTGACAGAGGGAGTAACCCTTCTCTCTCCTAATACAGGTGAGTGTGGACAGAGGGAGTAACCCCTTCTCTTCTAATACAGGGAGTGTGACAGAGGGAGTAACCCCTTCTCTCCTAATACAGGGAGTGTGACAGAGGGAGTAACCCCTTCTCATCCCTAATACAGGGAGTGTGACAGAGGGAGTAACCCCTTCTCTCTAATACAGTGAGTGTGGACAGAGGGATAACCCCTCTCTCTCCTAATACAGTGAGTGTGACCACAGGGGTAACCCCTTCTCTCCTACTACAGAAGAACCCCCTTCTCATCTAATACAGGGAGTGTGACAGAGGGAAGTAACCCCTTCTCTCTAATACCAGGGAGTGTGACAGAGGAGTAACCCCCTTCTCATCTAATACAGGGAGTGTGACAGAGGGAGTAACCCCCTTCTCATCTAATACAGGGGGTGTGACAGAGGGAGTAACCCCTTCTCTATTAATACAGGGGGTGTGACAGAGGGAGTAACCCCTTCTCATCTAATACAGGGAGTGTGACAGAGGGAGTAACCCCTTCTCATCTAATACAGGGAGTGTGACAGAGGGAGTAACCCCTTCTCTCCTAATACAGGGAGTGTGACAGAGGGAGTAACCCCTTCTCATCTAATACAGGGGAGTGTGACAGAGGGAGTAACCCCTTCTCATCTAATACAGGGAGTGTGACAGAGGGAGTAAACCCCTTCTCATCTAATACAGGGAGTGTGACAGAGGGAGTAACCCCTTCTCCATCTAATACAGGGGGGTGTGACAGAGGGAGTAACCCCTTCTCATCTAATACAGGGAGTGTGACAGAGGGAGTAACCCCTTCTCTATTAATACAGGGAGCGTGACAGAGGGAGTAACCCCGTCCATGCTATTACAACGAGTGAAGCTGTATTGTTTATATTGTGGTTCATAAGGTTTTATAACAACCAATCTGAATCCATGAAACACAATCAAAGTCAAATATTTCCTTTTATATAATGAAAACAGACTTAATTGTTGGTTAAACTTGGCCGCAGCTCCTTTATTAAATTAATAACCTTTTAAAACCTTAAATAACTTGATAAATAACAGTGCAAGCATTGCAATAACATTGTTTTTAAATTACACGTTAAGTGGTGCTAGTTCAATTTAATACTTTGATATGGCCGTCATTCCACTGGACCCAACCGTGAATGTGATGGAGCCTATCAATGATAATTAACATAAGTCTCTAAGGAACCCCTTGCCCTTAGAGACCCAACTTGCATTCCACCCCATGGGAAGGCAAAATTCTGCCACACTAACAATTGACCATAAGCTACTGTAATTGCAAGGACTAGCACCCCCGTCAACGACTGGCCTGAGACCTCAGTCCAGTCCTGCCAACCTTACACAAGGCCTCCTTGAAATCAAGGATAAAAAGCTGCAGACCAAAGTCATTTAAATGCACCCCATTTACTAAATAAAATTCACCCTGCCCCACCTCCTCCAAATCTGAGTGATGCACGACTGAACCTCCAATCCTTCGAATAAAGGACCCCATCAGTTTATTAACCTTTTTTCTGCTTTTATCTAACTTCACAGGGTCCCAAGCCGCCCTCCCAAACATCCGTGGCAAAATATCCGACCAGACAATCCTCAATGTGGGATATAGATCAACCAACCTCCCCAGATCTCTCTTAATATGCCTCAACAATTCCCTCTGTAGCACAAAGCCCAAATCATTACCCCCTGCGTGCACCAACAACACAGTTGGAGGCTAAAACTGCCTGCTATAATCCACCACCAAAGGCAACAATCTGTCCCATCTTAGTTCCCAGACACTAAACCATTTAGCTTCACAACGAAACTTGTGAAAACCCAACTGCAATCAACCACCTTCACAGCCGCCGCTCTCTCCGGGGCCCAATAAATAAAAGAGTGGCCAACCAACCATAGCCCTTCCAAACCTAAAACACAGAAATAGAAATGAATGCACAAACCCTCACACACCCAATTCAGGATGGACATACAGGCAGAACCTCCCAGACCCCCACCTACTGATGCTCTTAACCACAGTTTCAGACAAACCCCTAGCAGATGACTCAGTCACAGCCCCAATTCAGAAGAATGGGATCCAAAATCCTTCGCAGAGAAGCCCAACCTCTCTAACGACTTATTCAACACTTCCCAAAACTGAAACTGCGACAGAGGGTGACCATCCTGATGTACCAACAACGATCCCCCAACTATGGGCTGAACACCCAAATAATTCTTCAAACATTTCCAAGGACAAACTACCAAACCACTTTGGAAAAGCACAACCGTCTGACCCTTACCCACCTGATCCACTTTACTTCGCCTCAAAAGGATTTCAACCTTGGAATCATACAAGGAAACATCCAACACACCCAAACCACCCATGGTTTTCAAATTTCACTGGCCAACTCCGAAATTCTAAAGCCCCAAAAAAGGCCAAAACAAAAGCCAACCGGAACAAACAAACTTCAAAATCCGACAAACATACCACCTATAACACACCATAAATTCTTTCCAACTATGAAAACGTAATCAGACGTCTACTATCAGGAAGATGACCACCACAACCCCTTCTTTAAACCCTTCAGCACCCAAGATCTTAAAACGTAAAGCTAACGCAGCCAAACGCCTATCCATAGCAGAAGAGGACAAATTCCTGCACCTCCAGTCCCACATCCATTCCAGCAACACACCAGTAAGGTCATTGACACCCCCACAAATACCATGGTCGAACAACCAGGCCTCCCACTCCCACCAAACTTTGGAGTAAGTCGCCCAAATACCTGGCACTAGCGAAGCTTTCACCAGTCCAGTCAGTCCTCCACACCAAGCCTCCAAAGGTAACTTGGACAAGGTCAATCCTCCATGTCTGCATGCGCACCAGCTCTCGAAACCACTGCCACTGAAAATGAGAAAAGGAGTCTGCTATAGAATTACATACACCTGGAATGTGTTTCGCCCTAATACATACATTCATCTTCAAACATTTTAGGACTAGCAATCTCAACAATCGCAACACTGGAGGAGGACAATTGCTGTCAAGGTATTCAATGCATATACAACCAAATAAAAACACAGACTGATTGACCAAATCATCTTCCCATACAAACAGGGACACCCCAAAGATGACCAATCATCCAGCAATGCAGACGCACACCAATGACCCAGAAAATAGGACTTAAATCCAAACCACCAGCCGAATCAGTCACCAACACCAGCTCCTTATTAGACACCTTCACCTTCTGAATCAAAGTTGAGTCATTAAAACCCAACA